>NW_024885532.1:25064131-25278069 GCF_019232065.1 Centrocercus urophasianus
CCCCGCGCCCTGCCCCGCCGAAAGCAAAAGTTCACGCCGTGTCACGGCGCCGGCCCCGGGCGAGGAGGAGGGAGCGCGGCTCCTCCCGGCCCCCCCCGGCCGCTCGGTGCGGAGGTTCCGCCGCCGCTGCGGGCACTGCGCGGCTCCGGGGTATCCGGGGGGAGCCGTCGGGGGACGGGGATAGGACAGAGGCAAACAGCGATGGGGAAAGAGCAGGGGCAGGACAAGGGTTGCAGAAGTGCCGTGTGTTTAATGAGTAAGCGCTGTGTTTGTCCCGGTGGCTGCGCTCAGCTCGCTTTGCCGGAGCATGTGTCCTTTCAAACATTGGGACGGAGCTTCCTGCGATCTCGGTGCGGCCAGCAGCGGGCTGCCGGCGGGAAACCTGTTGATTTTGGTGCTTTCTGCTCAGCCCCTCCGCTTCCCGACCTCACCCACGCGTGCGGTGCGCACCGCGGTGCCGACGCGCGGAGTTTGCGGCAGCGCTGCGTGTGAGCGGCCGGAGCCCCAAACCTCCTCTTCCTCCTCCTCCTCTTCTTCCTCCTCCTTGTAGGGATGGCACAGCTCTGCCCTACTCCTGGCTCCGCACCGGTTCAGGCGAGCCCTGCGAGCCCGTTCTTGAGTTTTGCTCCCTTCACCTTCTAGTATCTCTAATATTCACTTTTTTTTTTTTTTTTTTTTTTTTAAGCTCAAATCCTGTGTTTATATATTGTAATATATTAATTGCATGCCGAGGAATGATTATTCCATCTGATTTTTGTAGATTTTGTTATTTTGTGCAGGTAAGCAGCACCCTACTAAAGAAAAATAGGTGAGGATCTCAAGCTCCTTTTTGGTGGAAGGTTCTTAAAGCTCTTAAAAGTAATTTGTTAGTTCCTATCTATGTGTTTGACTATCAAATGTAAAGAATAATTGTCTCAAGACGTCTTTCACGAGAAAGCCTCCCTAGGAGAGGGATTGATGGGTGACAACTTTGAGACAAGGGAGCTCAGAACTTAAAAATGCTGTGTTCTTTTTCACTGGTATTTTGGTCTGCTGGAAATAAGGCAAACTGCATTTGCATGACGAGCAGAAGAGACTTAAAACAGACAAAATTAAAGCAAAGAGTTCCCCAATTCAAGCAAGCAAAAGCGAGCTTCTCCTAGCTGCCCGACTTATGAGGTGTTTCTTTTTTGTTACTCTTCTTCCTGTTTTGGTTCAGCAACTAATAGGGCTCACACACCTCTTCCTATTGCCTGCACATCTACGCTGTGCAGTACCAGTGCAGAACTGGGGTGCTGGGGGATGTGGTACCCTGGAAGTAGATGTGTCCTGCCCAAGCCTTGCTGTGCATGCCCTCCTTTTGACAGGCTGCTTGGCATGATGCAGGATAGCACTATAGCACTGGTGCTGTGTTTTGCAGAGCACCTTTATGGGGAGGGTTTAAGGGCAGCCCCCAGTGCCAGCCCCTGAGGAGTGCAGCCCCTGCAGCGTGCAGCCCCTGCAGCACCGGGAGCTTGGTTCAGCCCAGAGCAGGGCTTGGAAGATCAGGAGCTGCAGGTGCCAGCAGAGCAGAGCATCACCTGCAGCACAGAGCCAGCAGGAGGGGTGCGGGTCTGACCTAAGAAGTGGTGTGCTGCTGTTTGGCAGCCTGAGAAAGAAAGCGTTATCTTCTTTCCTTCTCATAAATAAGGCTTCGTCTTGTTGCAGCCTGCTGATTTGGGAGGGTAAACAAGGCACCTTTGAAATCATACACGAACTCTATGAAATACACAGCAGAACGAGCACCTCGTGCCCAGTGGCATGCTTGTGTTTGTCACCCGGAAGAGGAGAGCTGTACTGCTTGTGAACATGTGTGGCCCCTGCTTAATGTCTACAATTCAACTGCTTTTATTTTTCCATTGTATGAAGAAGTTCAGAGGTGTTGACATAATCTACTGGGAGCTTGAAATAGCACTGAATTTCTGCTGAGTGAAAATGTCATTTTTAATAAGGGTAGAAGGCAAACGCGGTAACATGAATTTATCACTGTTAGCTCAAAAAGTAGGTAAAGTTGTTCTCAGCTGTGGAGAAAGCGGTTCATTACAGACTGTCTTAGCACAAACTACTCTAAAAACCAAAATCTCCATTAAGCACGGAGAGAACAAAATGGGGAACTCATGGCTGGAGTGGATGGAGTGCTCACAGTGTGCCCTGCCCAACCTGCTGCAGTACAGGACATGGGCACAGGCTGAGTGCATGCAGCCCTGCTCAGAGAAGGCTGAGGCAAGAACAAGATTTGCTTCTGAAATAGCTGAGAGATCATTGTGAAAGTTGCGTGGAAGAGTGAAACTTTGATCACAGCAGTCAAGTGAAAGCGTTGTTTTCTTCTACCTGTGCTAGTGGGAGACTGCATGTGGGGCTTAGGGCAGTTTTTAGGCCTCGAAGAGCCTCATGACAGCCATGGATTGGTTTCTTTTTACTCAAATCTGATAACTTCCTGGCTAATTACCATGTGCACAGAGTGAAACTCCTTTGTGATGGGCATATGTCATAATGTTTTTGCTCAATGTCAGAATCGTGATCTGTTGTAAGGGAGCCATCAGACTTAGGCTTTGTTGAATGGTCTCAGTCTTTTAGCCAGCTACTGAGAATAGGTCCAGATCACAATATCACAACCTGTGGTATTACATTGGCTTTACTCGGTAATTATTTGGATAGAGATTATTAGATTATTAAGCAGAAAATGCAGATTTTTGGCACACCCATCTCAAGGTGGCCATGATGGTTGTTTTTCCCTATGGGAGGTGTTAAGGTGGCACATGTATTTACACCTTGTCGACTTCTAGACCCAAGGAAACTTGATCACCCAAATTTATTTGTAGCCATTGCTGAAGGAATGAGGCTAGATGGTATCCAGCTGCAGGAGGATGAATGGATGTCAGCCTGAAGGCCCAAGGACTGATCTGGTGGGGGGGGGGGAGGGCTTTGGGTGGCCTCCTCGTAGGCATGCTTAATGATCACGATTCTTCTGCAGTGAATTGGTCCCCATACAAAATCAGTGCTGGGGTGTGGTATGTTTGAGTTGAAAGCTACTCGTGTGTTATCGAGTGCTGGAAAGCTCTAGGAAATGAAGAGCCGTCTTCATGGTTGTCAAAAGCTTTTGATTTTACATCGGGGAATAACTGTACAGTGCTCAAGTGTTTAAAGTGGAACAAGGAGGTCTTGGTGAGGTTTTTGTTGTGCATTTCTGTTTCAGTGTGGAAATGTCACTTTAGCTGAAGACTGCCTTGAGAAATTGCTCTGTGTTCTCTCAATGCTGGTTATGTACCTGCAAGTGTTTAACTCTGTCCCTTTCTGCTGAGACTACATAGGTAAAAGCTTTCCTGGGAGACTTGCAGACCCCCTGGCATCGCACACTGTGTTATGCATACGTACAACACACACATGGATGTACATCTGCATATGTCTATTTATTTATCTCTTGTGATAAATCTTACCACAGCCGTGCTTTTGTACACACGACGCTAGCAATAGCCTAAGAACTGGGATGTTGCCCTCTCTGCCTGCCCGAGTCACCAGCTCCAACTCTGCTTACTAAAGGAGAAGCTCCATTTTTGCAGGTGTAGGGTGCCTGTTCCTTCCTGTCTAATGGTGAAGCTCCTCAAATGCTTGTTCTTTTCAAGCTGCGTTCTCTTTACCATCTACATTTGCCTTTCAGACTTAGGCCTGACAGAAATAAGCCCTGCTCTGGGCTTTGGCCCTCCTGCTCCTGCCCTGTGTTCCAGACTGGTACAGCCTGCTGCTCCTGGACTCCCAGCCTCAATTCTACGCTGAAAAAATATTTTAGCTTTATATTTTAGGTGCTTTTTTTTTTTTTTTTTTAAATAAGACTCCAGAAATGACGTACTCCTGAGATAGATGTTTGTTCAGATTCTCTCCAATCTCTAAAACGTACCGCTACCTAAATATATGCAGCTCTGTTGACACAACTGGTGAATATTTTGCAAAACGACTGCTTTCCTTTTGGAGCAAAAGCGCTGATACAGTTTGCAGCCACAGATTTGTGAAATATGTAGTGCCATTGCCACGGCCTACAGAGGTTCAATCTTCAGCTTCTTCTGCTTTGGGAGAAGGTTAGTGTTTGAAGCAGGGATTTCTCCTGGAAATGATTTTGTAACCTTGGGTGGTGAACAGTGAAATAAGAGATACCGAAGGTACCTCATAAGTAGCTGCTTTTCCTCTTTCAGAGTTATGCAAAATGTAGATCGATCTACTTTATCGTTAGGTCCTATGAAGAAGGAACTTAAAATTCACTGATCCTGACAGCAGCTAACTATAGTTAAGCATATGGCGGTGCATACTAATATTGCAGTGAATTTTGTAGCATTCTGTGTGTAAGTTTGGTGTGCCAATGTGAGTTTTAAATGGGGGGAAACACTGCTTTTTGTGATGACAGTCTGCACGTCAGAAATGGATGAAGTTTGCTGGGAAGAGTTGTGTTTAGAACAAAGTCTGCTGCTGCACAAAGAGCTTCGGCATGAACTGCATTTATCTCGGAGGGCAAGTGCTGTTCACATTCAAGCATTACTTCTAAATATATTTGGTGAATGTTATTCGCATGTGTTCATCAAACAAAGCTGCTTCGTTCCTGCGCTTTAGTTTGTAATATGCAAACATCTTCAGTTACTGTAGCAGCCACAGGTCTCCATTCCTAGTGTAGGAGGGGGAGGAGTAATGAGAATGAAGTCAACTGCTGCACTGTATTGATGATTATCTCAAATGAAGCACTTCATTAGACCTTGTGCTAGATTCTCGTAGTGGCTAATGATCTCTGCAAAATAATATCTGAGGAGGCAAATGTATTTGCTTCAGAAACATTCTGTAGTAACTGGTGAAGACTTAGGAGTGCTTTCCCATGTGATATGTGGGGTGGGAGGTGGCTGGGTTTGAAAACACAGTCACTGGTATTCTGCTGTGATTCTAGCAGCTGCTGCAGCAAGCAGAAAGTTTCTGGAGAAACGAAGGGCAGCACTGAGTTTGCTCAACTTGCTTTTGCTCACGGCATCGTGCATCACTGCGTGATATCAATGATTTTACAGTTCTGCTTGCACTTCTTGTTCTAGAGTTAATTCAACCTCAAGCTACAAGTCTTCTCTTGTGCTAGTCTTAGAAACTTAATTTTTGGGAATGCTAGGAATCTGCACAGCTGGAAATGTGCTTGGTCCTGTTGCTGCTCCAAGCCAGTGGGCTGGAGATAGCTATGGCAGCATTAGAGCAGCCTGCCTGTCCCTGTCGTGTTAACTGCGTGCTGGTGTGAGGCTGTCAAGGCTGTTCCGGTGGTTCCTACCTGTGCTTTGCAAGATGTAAGAGTTCTTATTAATTAGCATCTTTAGTTTTATTCTTTTTTTTTTTTTTTTTTTTTCTGAGAATCTGTTGTTCAGAGCTCATTTCATGCTGGGCTTCATGTGTCTCCTACATCAGGGTGTGAAAAGATAAAGGAGTCTGCGCTTCTTGCATGCTGGTGTCTTCCTCTAAAAGCGTGAGAGGCTCAACCCTAGCCCTTGCCCTACAGTTAATTTAATTAGTGCCAGAAATACGTATTTCTTTTTAGTCATGCTCAGAAGTCAGGAGGTGAAGGACTTCTTGGAATGAAATGAGTGGTCTGACCCTGCTCTACTGGGCACTGCTGGTGCTGCAGAGGAGCAGAGCAGTGGATAAGCACAGCTGCTTTTCACCCGGATCTGTTCTAAAATCTCCAAAACCTACCTTTTTTTATTTTATTTTTTTATTTTATTTTTTATTTTCCTTGTTGGCAGTTATGGTGAATGGGCAGTGGAGGGGCTTTGCTTTTTCTTTTTCTTCAAGGAGGGGAAGTCTGAGACTTTGGAGCCTGGACATACGTTTTATGGGGAAAAAAAGTCAAAATGCAGATTGCAGGCTTCTATTTTTTTTATCTCCTTCCGAAATAAGGACTATCTGCATAGTTCAGAGTATGGACTTCAATTATCCAAATACTGTTTGCAGTCTTGCTTGCAATAAAAAAGTAGTGACTTCTTCAGTTTTCTTGAGCTTAGCTCCAGAAACTGTGACGTGGGTGGAGTTTCAATTACCCATCACTGACTTTCAAACTACACAGTTAGATAAGGCTGAAGCAACTCGCTATAAATGTGGTGACTTGTTAGACCACATTTATTGTGCAAAGGAGCTTACATCTTGCAAGGTCAGCAGAAATGCTAAATGTTTGCCTGGCTGGAAATTAATTAAATTTGGCGACTGAAATTAAAGGAATGGATTTGTTGCCTGTTGTATTATATTGAGCTGCCTTTCAGTTCCCAGACTCTGAATTAGCACGGTTGCAAACGGTTTTTGGCATGCGTGAATTTTGGGTCCAAGTTGGTGCTGTCTTTTGGTATCTGTAGTGTTTTTAGATGCAGACAACTCGTTTCACTTTGGCTGCTGTCCTTTAATGTGCATTTGACTGTATTTGAAGCAGCTAATGGGGTTAAGGATATCAACAATCCAAAACTATGCTCTTGTGGTGGTGGGGGGTGCTGATTTGCCTGTAGCTTGCATTTGCTTAAAACTGATTCAACTTAATCTGCTAATTGGAATGTAATTGTTTGAATAAAAAATAAACTACCTGAGCTGTACATATATCCAGATTTAAATTTTGATTGCCAAAAGCCTACTTACAGAGTGAGAGATCTTTAGTGTTTGCCAACCAAATTATATCTTATAGCGGGGCTTTGCAATATGTAGAAACTCTTAATTAGGTATTCAAAAAATGAAGACGTTGTTATTCAGAGATGCTTCATAGCAGGCCTCCGCACTTCTCTGCTGTCAGGATGTGAAAGGATCTGCTGTGTGCTCCCATTTGTCGTTAATGTGTTGATTTCTCTTTCCAAAAATACTCTGATTAAATGTGAGCTTTCGAATTCAACAAAATTGTTTGCAGCCCCCACAACCCTTTCTCCCCCAAAACCAGGCTCTGCAGGCATCCTGGTGGTGGGCAGAGGGAAGAGGGATAACTCTTGTCGGATGGTGTGAGAAGGTGGGTGGGGGGGGGGGGGGGGGGGTTAAGATGGGGGCTGCTGGGGGAGGCCTGGGGCCTGCCTGCTGCCCCGGTGCTGGCTGGGTGCCTGATTAAAAGGTTAAAACCATTCAAATCAAATTAAATGGGGAGGCTGGTGGCCGTGCATGTGGCAGGGCGGTTGGAGATTCATGATCCTCAAGGTCCCTTCCACCCTTGGCCATTCTGTGAAATCAGGTAGGGTTTTCATCCCTTGGCCTCTTGGGAGGATGCTTTGCTGCTGCGTCTGCTTTTCGGTGAGATGCTTCAGGATGAGGAATAGTGGCTGTGCTGAAAGGAAGAATCCATGCTGCAAGTGTCATAACTACTTTAAACTACAAGAGGATAGGTTTAGAGTAGACATTAGCAGGAAGAAATTCTTCACCATGAAGGGTGGTGATGTCCTGGCACAGACTGCCTAGAGAAGCTGTGGGTGCTCCATCCTTGGAAGCATTCAAGGACAGGTTGGATGGGACCCTGGGAAGCCTAGGGGGTGGTTGTCCCAGAGGGACTGGAACTGAATGATCTTTAAGGACCCTTCCATCTCAAACCATTCTGTGCTACTTTTATTCTTTCATTATAATTTATAAATGAGCTTTGTAGTGATGTTAATGAAGGTCAAGATGCTGGAGACAGATCCGGCTCAGCCATTTGCAGGCAGTGTTTGCCTGCTGGACACTGCTGCAGCACTCGTCCTGCTTCTGCCCTGCTTCTGCCCTGCCTCTTGCAATGAGCTCTGGTCAACTGAAGGATCTGCATGTCTAGCCAGAAGGTGCTTGGCAGTCAGGGTGAGGATACTTCCTCATGTCTTACCTGAACAAAAGATGTTATATAATTCAAACATAAATAAAAATGTACTCCGTATTTTTAGCGAGATAAATTTAGGTCTTCATTAATACCTAGGAGTTTATAGAGAAGGCAACACCAAAACCCACACATAACACACACATCAGTATATACATATATATACGCATATGTGCATTCAGATGTGAAAACCTGGAGTGTGATGCTATGCTCAAATCAGAGCAACTTCCTTTTTTCCCATAGTAATATTATGCCCTGCTATCCTTGGGGCAGCACTGAGGCAAAAGGCACTTCTGCATTCAAATGCAGGTGGCATAATGCTTGAAAAACTTGGAGAGTGCCAGAGAAGGCTGAACTCTCTTTCAGTTCAAGCTGGATGAGTAAGTTTTTTCCCATCTTATTTTCTCTTCTTCCTTTGTGAATATGCTGTCAGTTTAACTGGATGTTTCTTAAGGTGAAACAAGTGTGTATTATAGCAAGCAGAATAGTAATGCAGGTCTAAGCTCTGCTGTTGCTGGTGTGTTGTACCTCGATTCACAAATGTAGTAAATCCAGTATGTACGCTCTTGAAATAAAAGTTAGGACAGGAGGTTAAAGCAGTATTTTAAAATGCAGCCTGTTGCAATTAATTTTTTGGGAAATAAGTAGATGCTATCTTAATGCAGACTGTTCCATGCTTGTTAGGAAACTTGAGTCGCTCTTGAATAATCCAGTTCGTTTAGTCTATGAAAACCTGATACTGCACTCTTGCCTACTTCTTCTTTACAGTTCTATGGCAATTACATAGCAATAAGTATTAAAAGGAGAAAGCATAATCTCCTCTGCTTGCAGTCTGAGCCGGCACCAGTCATCTCCTGATGCTATGAAGTCATCTTTTGCTTTGAGGTTGTTAACTAAAGCCTTGCTCCAGACATCTGCTCCAGGTGAGCAGTCGTGTTTCACTCTCACTGTGTCCAGGCTCTCTGCAGAGCATCCTCAAGGGGCTGACCCACAGTGTAGGAGAGGAATAACGCAGAGTTCATCCTGTCATTCGATGGTCTTCGTTGCTTCCCTATTCTGGAGCACTGGAACAAAAATGAAGATGTAAATGAATTTGCAATTATTGCACAACCTGGTTATGCAACCAGGCTGACGTAGTAGGGTATACGCATGTAGAAAACACCTCTTTGAAGAGGTGGCGTTAGGAACAGTTTCACCACTTTATCCCCAAAGATGAGGGCAACTGTGTTATTGATTTCACCCCCTCCTTGATTAACCCAGGCATCAAAGCACACACAGTATTCTGCTGCTGCTGACCGAGGCTTGTTGCTGATGGAGCAAAAAATAAATTAGTTCTTGTGGACTGTTTATTTTGGAAGGAGATTTTTAGCTTGGGGCCCAGATTCTGGGCAATTAATGTTGCAGTCGATCTGGGGACGTGTCTTGCACTGCAGTGAATTTTTGTACTGTCAGCATAGTCTAGAGCATCTTTTAAGAATATTTTTTTAGGTGAGGGATGGAGTTTCAGTTGAAGTCATTGAGTCTAACAGGTCTGTGGGTGAGCACTTCAGCTTTCCTTGCAGCTGGGATCTAAATTTGTTATTTTGTGTGTTTTAGTATTTTCCTGGAAGAAGTCGCCCTGCACAGCTGGCTCCTGCCCTTTGTGTGAAGGAGGGGGACTGATGATAGGGTGCTGTAACTGCTATTTTTTTTTTTGTGGCAGGTTAGTTGGTAAGGCTTCCTTGACACCAAATGTGATGTGTGTGTCCTATCCCTGGTAAAGTAGCACAAAAGCTTTATTGCATGTCTTCAACTGAGTAGATCCGTATTCAGCCCTGGACTGGCAGGAAATTCTTCTCCCAGCTAAGCTGTACAGTGTCTAAAAATGAATGTATCCTGTCCTGCCACACGCACTGTCGTTAGTGTGATGTGTGGCCTGAGTTTTGGTGGACTTCTTTACTGATCTTCTTTACTGTCAGAAAACACTTCCATATCCAGCCCAGTTGCTTCCCTTCTTGCCCCCATCTGTATTAACTCCTGGTAGGCATAACAAATAAGTGGCATCTCTGTGCATAATGTGAACTGCCGATTGAAAGATAAATTCTGCAAAATAAGCAAGTAGGCTGACCTGAGAGCTCCTCATGATAACTGCCTAGTTGAAGTTAACATGCAGAGTGTTTTTGTCCTAGTTTACTCCTTAGAGGCTAATAGAGGGAATACTGCTAGAGTAATTTTAGGATGAATCATGCCATCTGCCATGCACAGTTTGCTGTTTCAGCAGTAGAGAAGCAGAGAGAATACATGCATGCAGTGGTCTGAAACAGTGTATTTGTATCCACTGTAACATCAATTTAAGTTTCAGAGCTTTCTTTTTTCCTTGCAGGCATTTCGTATCTCTTGCTTTATCAGTTCAGTGTGGGGTTCCAGCACTGATGCTGCTCTGTTGGATAGTCAGTGCCAAGTTCTGCAGCCTCTTTGTTCTGCTGAGATTTGGAAGGTGCAGGGCATACCTGATCTGGTTTGCTAGAGTGTTGAAGTGGACCACTGTGAAGTCCTTTTTTGAAAATACAGTTTAAATGTTGACCTATAGCACTAAGAGACTGAGCCAGATGTAATTTACATGGCATGGAAAAATATAATAGTGGTAGCAATAAAACTGTAGGCTTATGGTAGCCTGGAAGCGTAGTGTTGAAGATCACTCATGGGCTGAGTTATGTACATCTGATGCTAAAGTCTTGTTTTTCCAGAAGCTCTCCTGATCCAGAGGAGGAGCATCCCCATCACGCGGCTGTCTTCTCTGTGGGAAAGAGCAAGCTGGCATTTGAAACTGAAAAGTCGTAACCACAGCGTAGCATCAAACGTGTCGTGTCTCATCTCGTGTTTTGTCCAGGAGCAATTATTTTGGAGATTGGCCAGTCCGTTAGTAAGGTTTATGGGTTTGGACTTAGGAATTGAAAGGGGTGGAATCGTAGTCTCACAGGGTTTGTACTTCAGCTCTATCCCATCTTTGAGGCTACGATATTAGATAATGCTTTAATTATTACCAGCCTGAGTGAATTCTTCTGTTCCAATATATTAAAAACCTTCCCTTTCTGTCTGTCTTAAAGATCTAATTTTCTCATAAACTGATTTGGCTGGTGAACTGTTGGACTGAACAATACTAATAGATTTTGTGCTTTGTTCATGTCTTAAGCTTTTTATGAGAACTTTATCTCATACCCTTGTTCTGAGTGCCTTGACAAGCTGCATTTAAAGAAACTGAGAATGGAATATTGAAGCGTGTAGCAATTAAACTATTTTTCTCTCTTTCGTGCATTTCACCCCTGCCCCTCAAGGGAATTATATATCTGGTAAACTCCAGAATTAATTATGTGAGGTCAGTTGAAGGCCTGAACAATAGCATGCTCTCTTTTTCAGACAAGACAGACAGTTTTTAAATACCAGGAATTAAGAGCAAAGATTGCTCGCCTATGGAGAGGAGTTGTTGCACCAGATACAGAGCTGACATGCAGGCAGATCTCTGCTACCCTTAGATGAGGATTAATTTATGCCCTGAGGCAAATGGGTTATTAACTCTTGTAATTTTATTTTAGCATGTTTAACAACAGATACTGTTGTTTATAAAATCCATTTAATCCCTTTTTAATCACTGCAAGTTATTTTCCAGTAGCTATCCTGCAGCCAGGGGTTCCAATAGTTAGTTATTTACTGAGCAAAATATAGCATTTTTCTGTGTGTTCTTTAATGCCTTGAATTACAGTTCACTTATGCGTTTGTCTTTCTAAATAAGTTGGATCTCTGATTCTGTTGCCTTCTCCTCTCTCTTCATTACCCACTGAACATCTGTAATGGCACTTTCCTTTTGCTTTGTGGTCTCTCTCTGCAGCATCCTTGTTTCACTTTTCCCTGTCTGTTGCTGCTGGTATTGTGAAACACCAGCAGATAATCCTAATCTTGGGCTTTGCTCTGCACCTTCAGGCATTTACTGATAAATAGCGGCCTTGTATTATGGGATGTATGAATAGGAACACGTGACTGTGCTCTTGTGTTGAGTATGAGAATGTGTGAAATGGCTGCGGTGGAGGTGTGGTCATTGTGTTCTTCAGTGTTTTAGAGAGCCCATGGCACGGTGTGCAGGAGGTCACGTGTGGATGAAGTTAAAGCAGTCATCTTCAAAACTACGTGTAGCTGAGAAGAAATATTTTCATTTTGGTTGGACTGGATGGTCTTAGAGGTCTTTTCCAGTGTCAGTGATTCTGTAGTTTTCAAATGAAAGTAGGCAAGAGAGTGGCGGAGAGAAGGGACGTGAGGTGAGGAAGAGAGCTGTGCAGAAATTGCAGAGGAGCTGCTGAAGCTTGGAGAGAAGTAAGAGAACAACCATTGTAGTTATTGGCGCAACTGCTTGATGTTTTTCTCATTTTTTCCCCATGCGCTCCTGAGGTGAGAGCTGGTTTTTGCTCAGATACACGGCAGCCCAGCAGATGCTGCAGCCTGTCCTTGGAATCCGGGCTGAAGTACATGCACACCAAATGTCTTGATGGTCAACGTAGAGCATGTGCCGTGTGCTATGACTGAAGATAAAGAGCTGCAGTTTTTGGAGTAAGTGATGTGATTCCTGTCTCCCTTCTTCATTGGAGGTCAAGGAAAGGGAGAATTTTGCTATTCCGTGCTTGGATCCATGTGCATGGCCACCTACTCCAAAAGAAGGATATCAGGCATGACTGGGGAGTCTCAAAGCATCTTGAGTTTTTCACAGAGTCCTGGCTACCATGGGATAGTGTAGGACTATTAGCACATAGCAAAAATTTGCCCTTTCTGTGCCAGTCACTGGGATGCAACATAGCAATGCTGCCTTGCACCTAGAGTAAATTTTCTGGTCTCTGTCAAATGTATGAGCTGAAATGCGTGCTTTCACCCTCTGAGCTACTTTCCAATGCAGTGTGAAAGATTATGAACTAGGAGACAGGGATAACATTTATGTCTCTCTGGCTGTGGGAGCTTTGCCTCTTGGCTGCAATTAAACTTGCGTTTAGTCCATGAATATTTTTTTCTGAATGTTAGGAGATCTGCTATTATGAGAGATTTTGCCACTGGGGCTGGCTGGCATAAAGCAAATGCCTGACTGACTTGAAATGATTTGATTAGTCTGTCTTGCGCTGGGAGAATCCCTCGCTCGGGTCTATCCCAAGGATAAATGAATCATGCCAGAGGAGAAGTCAAAATTGCCAACGAAGACTTTACGTTTGTTGCTATTAAGTGGCAGCAAAAAGAGCTTTGCTGTGGGTAATGTGCCTTTTTCCAGAAGTGTATTTATCTTGGTCTGAGCTATGCTGAAATCTGAAAATTCCTTCCAAATTTAAGGAAAAAAATCAGGAGACAGAATGTGCTTGTATTATCAGAATCTTCTAGCCAGCTTCATTGCTTGTGCTGCTGATCTGCTGAAGTACCTCTTACACTGGATTTTATTATGTGAGGAATAGAGACAGAACAGTAAAATGTGTCCATACTGAGCTGAATATTCCCTTTCCCAATTTTTTCTGCTTGGATGTAAATCTTTCTTTAATGTTCACGCAGTTAGCATCATTAAGAAAAGTGATTCTCATTTACCACCTAAGATTTAGCTTTTCATCTTCTACTGGCAACCCAAAGAGGACGTGTTGCCACTGATAGAAACAGTCTGGGCAAGATCCTGACGATGCTCTCAGCAATTCCTTAGCAGCATCAAAGTTTCCTGGTAGAAAATAGAGATTTCTTGTGTGCCCTGACCAGTTAGCTGGTGTGGAGATCAGAGTCCCCTCCTGACCTCTTTGTGAGGTTGCCTGCAGTTAGAAGGCCCTGGTAGTTGCCTTTGATTAAGCCCAATGGATTCTTTCCATGTGTTAACCTAATGCTGTCACAAGGAAAGAAAGCCTTTGGTTAGCTGAAAAAAGGGAGAGAAGACAACTGGATATGAAGAGGGTTGTATAGTCTCCTTTTAGCTTGGGAATCTGCTCTGTTTGGAGCTTTCCATAGTCGGTGAAGGACAACAGGTTCCTGTTCTGTTAACAACGAGACAATTCATCAGGGGCAGTGAATGACACCTCTAGAAAGGAGGTGCCCTTGTGAACTTCCCCAGGAATCCTTTCAGGCTCAAACTGATACACCATCACTTTAGGGAAAAGGCCAAGGGACAGCTTCAAGTGTTGAGAAAACAACTTTGTTAAATTCACTGTTGTAGTCTTGAGCGTGTTGGAGAAACATGATACCTTGTACCATGTGTTCAGCTTTGTGCAAAGGCTTCTGTACTGCGGCTCCTTGAGGAACTGGCTCAGTTTGCCATGTTGTGCAGAGTTTAGAAACCTCTGGATTTCTCTCTGTGCTTTGGCAAACCGATTTGGAAACCAAATCTGTGTGCATCAGCTTGTCCATACCACAGTGGACTTAGGCAGGACATTGAAAGACTGGGAAGAAGGTTCTCTAGGAAGGTTTAGAACAGCAAGTGTCCCCTAATCTGTAGAGAAGTCATGATGTCATGTGCTGCAGCAACAGCCTGCTCCTCCAAGGAGGTAGAAAAGTGACAGGTTTTACATGGGTTCAACCAATGCCTGGCTCCAGCCTGCCAGCCTGAGAAAGCCTTAGCTCAAGTCTCTTATGAGACAAAGCTCAGCCACACCATCTGCACGTATTCTAGGCATGCTTTTGAGATAAACAGCATAACTTGTGTCTATACACTCTTCAAGGGTTCTCCCCTATCTCCACGTGGTGAGAATATACGGGATACTTAGCAGCATGCTGTGCATCCCAATTGCTTGTGATGAAACATGTTCTGTGAGGCAGAGATGGTTGTGATGTCTCTGTCAGAGGGCTGCATGCCTCCAGAACAAACATGAGAAATATCTGAGCTGCATGTTGTTCTGTGCTTTCTAGAAAGACTGCAGATTGGATGTTTTCAGTATGGGACAAATGCTGTGGTGTACCCGTAACATCAGCGGGTTGCATGGAAATTTCCTCATGTTTGGAAGCAGTAGGGTTTTGAAAATCGTAGCAAACAAATGTTTTGGTTGTGGTATTTATAAGAAAAGGCGAGAGAGGAAATGAGAAAACTTTGAAAAGTGAGTGAAGTAGTAATTGGCATGAGATGTGTTTTTTTCCCTCGTTTTTTGCTTTGTAAATTCCTGCTTTCTCTTGCAGAGGCTTAGCAAGGAAAGTTTTACTTTCTAAAGAGAAGACAACATGTGTCATAAGGAAAAAGAACATCTTAAAGATATGCAGTCTGTTATGTAATGGAAGGTTTTGTTATGGGGAATATTTGCAACAGTAAGACTTTATAGGATTTCCTATTCAGAAAAAAATACAAACTACGTGTAAGCTTGAACTCTCTGGGAGCTTTGTGGGTGCTATTAACAATGCAGAAAGGAATAAAGGAAAAAGATCTGGAACTAAATGGAGATTGCAAACAAGCTGAAAGGAAAGGGGAATGTGTGTTAAGTATAATTAAGAAAATGTCTATTTCAATGCAGATAAGTTGGGGGTTGGACACGATGGTCTCTGGCGGTCCCTTCCAACCCCTACAATTCTGTGATTCTGTGAAGTTATATATTAGAGTCAAAGAGGAGCTTGTGAATGTGGCAAGATGGGAGTCAGCCTCTTCTTCCACTTAAAACTAGTGATAGGATGAGAGAGAATGGCCCCAAGTTGTGCCAAGAGGGGTTCAGGTTTGATATTAGGAAAAATTTCTTCTTCAAGACAGTGGTCAGGTGCTGGAATAGGCTGCCCAAGGAGGAGGTGGAGTCACTGACCCTGGAGGTGTTCAAGAAACATTTAGATGTTGTCCTGAAGGACATGGTTTGGTGGGGAAATATTGGTCATAGGTGAATGGTTGGACTGGGTAATCTTGGTGGTTCTATGATCTTGTGATTTTATGTATTTCAAAGCCGTTATGCTTTTTCACCATTGCTAGTTATCCAGTACAAGGTACAACAAGGTCTATCTGCAGATCTTGTCTTCAGACATATGTATTCTTTTCCACTATGTTTCGGTGAGAAGGAAGAGACTTTTTGCTCTTGTTGGTGTATAGTAAAAAAGAGCAGAAGTGTGCCCTCAAAAGTAGTGCTGTGTAATGTCATCGAATGATCTGTTCATATCACTAGCAGAAATTGAAAAAAGGCAAATAAATTCTGGAGCTTAAAATGAATCAGTCTTCTGTATTTCTAGGGACTTAAATCCAGAGTGTGAAAGGGATTGGAAAATTGTGAGTGGACATTAATTGTTATGTATCTGTGGACTACCTGTAAATCCTCATTTCTTACCCTTCCAAATGCCAAGTGCTTGTGTATCCTTGTATTATTACTGAAATTGTTTTGATTTGTAGTACTTTGTGACGTGCAGCTCTGGTGTGAAAGGTGGCCCTCAAATTGTGGAAACTTCACCCAGGTTAGAAATAATCTTCAATGAGTCACACGGCTGTAACAAATTCAACTTCTGTGCTCATCACTTCAAAATCATTATGATGGCTGTCATAAGCCACAGACACACACAGACAAAGAAGGTTCAGTTCAAGAGTGAAGTGGTCTTGCCTGGACCATCCTTTGGCTGGTGTGAGCTCTGCTGGGGCTCTTTGCCCCACTGAGAGCTGCTGGGGAGGAGAGTTGAAGGATGCTGGGTGCTTGCAGTGTTTGTGAGCTGCAGAAGGTGAGAGAGAGGAAGTAGGTGTTGTGGTGAAAGAGTGCAGAGCCTGGGCTTGAGGTCATGTACCTGGGAAGCCATGTGGGGCACAGGGGTAAATCTGCAGGAAACCATGGCTTGTGTGGGTCAACCTTCCACATGGTAATGTTTTCACTCCTTATGGCCTGTGTTTTGACGGAGGACAGCTGAGAGGAGCCATTTGCAAGCAAAGGCAACCCTGAACACATGAGAAGCCGCCAAACACTGTACAGAAAGCCAGCCTGAAACCTAGGGGGGCTCAAGAGAAGTGAGTTATCAGTGCTCTCCATGCAGTGATGGAGCAGCTGAGAGGGACAGAGAGGAGAGCTGAGCCCATGCTAGGCCTTGCAGTAGAACGCAGTGAGTCAAAGCCCCATGACTCAATCGCAAGACCATTAGTCCTTTTAAGCAGCTGCCTTAAGGGCTGCCAAGAATTAGGGCTGATGGGTAGCACCAGAAATCGACGTGAATTATTAGGTGTTCCTTTCCAGCTGGAAAGCAGCAGGGGGTAGAAAGGACCGCTGCAGTGTGTCTCACAGGCAGACTGGCACAGTGATCGGTGCGTGGGGAGAACTTGCCTGCTGCAGCTGCAGCTCTGAGCCCTGACAGTGGCTACCCAAAGGATCCTGTGGTTTTAAAGGTCATGATAGATTTGAGTTACTGAAGCATGAGTAAGAAGCTGCAGAAAAGATGGGCAAGGCACTGAAATTGTTCAGTTGTACATTTGAACTGGATGTTTAAAAATCTTGCAGCCCAGAGACAACGCTTTAAAAGCAACTTTGTACTTTTATCTGCCCTTTTCTAGCCAGCATTAGATGCTTGGTCTTAGTAGCTGCTGATCAGCAGTTTATTAGCACCACTGTTCTGGAGATTAGCATTTGCTTTTCCTACTGTGCTTTAAAGCATCAGTTTACAGTTATTCTGTATGTAACACAGAACAGTGAGTCCTTTCTTCCACTTTAATGAAATATTGGAGAAATTTTATATTCTAAATACGTGTTATTTTCATAAAAATAATTTTGCATTTTTTAATGTCTAATGCCACTTACTATATATTTCAAATATGCAGTCATGGAGGTTGCAATTCTTTGAAACTGTTTCCAGGGGAAATATGCATTAGGGCTGTTTTTGTGATATTCATATTTTTTTCCTTTAGTAGTTTGAACAACTTCTACTTTTTCTTCCCCCCCTTCCCATCCTCTCTCTTATTCATGCTACTTCAGGTATTTATAAAGACACTTGTAATTTATTTTTCGATATTGTTTTCATTTTTTTCCTGTATTATTCTCTTGTTTTAAAGTTTCTGTATGTATGTGTGTATGTAAAGTACGTGTTCTCTGAATTTGAACTTGAAATAGCCGTTATAGTTTGTGCCTTTGGCCTATGTAAAAGGATGATGCTTTATTGTCTCCTGCTGGTTACAATTCTTTTAGTTTGTCAGTAGTGTGAAGAATGATGGCACCTTGCTTGCAGTACTCCTGCTATTACATATGTTAGGTAGGAAGTGAGAATTTTGAGGGATGCTGGTGTTTCATCTCTTCATATTCTTTGGTGGGGTTTGTATGCAGTGTTTGAGCAGACCTGCTAAATGTAAGGCACTGTTTGCTTGCCAGCAGTGCACAAAGCAAGAGGTGACATCTTCCCTTAGAGTTTACAACCAGAGGACCTGGCTCTGTGAAAGTGCAGCGGAGTAGCTTTGAGCGTGTTGCATAGGAGTGTGATGAAAGACAACTTCTTGGGAGCAAAAGTGCAGGTAGGGTTAGAGCCTTGCTCCTTGCCTTCACTGTTTTCAGGAGCAAAGTGCTGGAATCGCTTTGGCAGAATGGGTGTTTGTCCCAAATTTCATATTATTTGGCTGTTTGTGCTGTATTTTTTTTCTTCTGTATTTTTTCCTAAGGTATTGTTTTTGCAGACCATACTGAAAACATGCTTCTTTTTCTTTCCTAATTTGATTGTAATGAGGGCTTTGTTAATCAAAAATAAGTGCAATAAGGGAGAATGACTTGGTTATTTTTACATTTTCCTGTTTAAAAGAGAAAAAAAAAAAAAAGCTCAGTAAGTGAGCCACAATGAGCCGTGATGTATTTCCTCCATCAGGATGGAAAATAAGCCATTTATTATTTCAGCTCTGACTCACAGTGAACCTGCTGACACTGAGACATTTTATAATCACAAGGAACAGGTTAGGGCAGTAACTTGGACGCCAGGATGGGGATTACCTACTTATTACAGTGTTTTACAACCTGGATGCTTTAGGTTTTCTGGCAGAAAGTCCTAAACCTCACACTAAACACCACGCTGTTGTTGTACAATTACTGCTTGCAGGTCTTGCTGTAGGTGGTGCCAGCTAGACAGATGCTTTCATTATAATTATCCTTTTTACTATATATAAAGATTTCATCCCTTTAATCCATGTAAATTTTACTGCTCTTGAAAGTGACACTAATAGTTGTACTTCGAGCCCTTCCTCCTTGTCCTGTGTTCCCAAACTGACTTGGGGATGGACTTGGTCAGTGCAGAAATGGGAGATGTCCAAGGAGAGCTCCTGCAGGAAGCGGTGCTGATGACTCAGTAGACAACTCCGGTGGTCATTACATGGTCCCCTGACACTGGCTGCAAGAATAGCAGTGCTAACTGCAGCTTCATGGCCGAACTCCAGCTGAATAATTGCTTTCTGCCTGCCTGAAATTCCTCTACAGCTTCAGCTGGAGATGTTGAGCTTCGTTTCCCTTCTTGTAAACAATCTCAGTGCTTGTGCAGAGAAGCTGCTCCTTTGCACCTTGGAGGTAACAGTATTTCAATGCTGGCTGAGTGACTTTATTCTTGCACTTGTGTATAGCTTGGGAAATACTGGCTCTTAACATGCTCCTTTTACTGAGATATGTGTGACAGATCATGTTGTACTCTGCTTTTTTTTTTTTTTCTTCAGTAATAGCCTCTGAACACCATTGCATTTGTTGATAAATGAGGGCAACTGTGAAATTCATGATCGCTTGACAGCTAGATGTTGAAAAATGACTGGGAAAGGGATAGTGAATTCCTCATTACAGTGCAGTGACCCAGGAAAACTCTTCCCACATAACTATTTAAGACCACCTACTGGGTGGTCTCTTGCTCTTTGACTGGAAACCTGTAGCTGAATGTCTCTGATGTACTGCAGCCTACAGCTCCACATGGGCAGATATATAGTAAACCAGAGAAATAGAGGTATGTCAGGAAATGATGCTTCCTTTGAGAGCATCTTCACAAATATGGGCACAGCCAGTGCTCTGCTCTGATTACTAGTGTTCAGAGAGGCCCATCCCACCACAGTAGGAGGAAAGCTGTTACTCATTGGGAAGGACCAGTCCTGCCTGCAGGTGGGTGTTGTGGCCTTATTGTGCCAATATTTCATTGTTCTTCCTGTAACAGCAGTGACCTGAGGCAATCCAGTAGATTGGTTTTGCTGTTCGGTTGTGTAGTCTGGTGCCTGTCTAATGTGCTCCCCCAAGTTGCAAGGCTGACAGACCCTTGTGTATCTTGGTTTTGTCAGCAAGTGGCAATTGGAGGGTGCCTCAGATATGTCTTTTAATGCACATTTAATACAAGCAAAAGTTATTTGTGAGTAAACAAACTGCAGGTAGAATAACTGGTTGACTGAAGGCCTTGAGGCCTTGAACTTTGTAGTAGAACGCATGCACAAGAGCCTGAATTGTTTTCCTGTTAGGGAGATGGAGCAGCTGACCTCAGAGTTACCCTCATACTGAGACTTCGTGCGGAGCTCATTTGCTGAAGGATTGGATGACTCCATATGTCAGGTATTGAGTATGTTGGAGTACAAGTACTAGGTCAAGACTTTGTGAAACTTTCTCTTCATATAAGAGCTACCTTTCTGCCATTTATTCTTCCGAAGAAGTTAGGCTTTGCATGATCCACACTTGCTTCATCCTGTCTCCTCTTGACCAAGAGACTACTCATGACTTCTTGAAGCCTGCTGCTTAATAGCATTCTGCAGTTAACCACCAAATCCTGTACTCATCATGTAACTTAGTATTTTTTGTCTCTGTCCCTGAGAGCTCAGAAAGTACATCAGAGTTGCAGCATTGGTATCTTGCAGTATTGGATGTTTGATCAGAGTGAGTACAACTGGCTGCTTAACCAATGAAAGTTACCTACTTAGCTGTGCAAGGTAATTTGAGCAAGCCATCAAGAAGTCTACTTAGTAGGTTCTCCTAAAAAAATTCTGTTTGCTGATTTAGTTTGAAATCCTCTTCTGGGAGTGTGTGGTACTTGACATGTTGTCAAATTGAGGACAAAATAAAGCATGCACATTGAAGCTTAGCAGAGGGAATCGGATAGCTTCAAGCTCCTTGGAAATGGCAAAACAGGACGTGCAAGCCTTTCATTAGGGTAGCCTAGGATTTTTTATTTGCTGTGTTTAAGCTCCAGTGTGTGACAAGGTCAGTACCCAGGAAAATGGTTACTTTCTGATCATGACAGTTTATGACAGCTGATGGCATAGGTTGCTTGAGAAAAGAATCTGGTAGTGAACATGCGGTTTTCTTAACTTAGTACTCATACCAGACATTATAATCTATTGCACTGTAGAAGAGGCACATAAGTTATTAGTCTCCTTGCTTTCCTCCTGTTCTTTTACTTTGGAAGCAAGAAAGCTCTGTGTATGAAGTCTGTCTTTTAAAATGCTTCTTCATAAATGCATGATCTCTGCCCAGAGAGAAAACTGAAGTATGCAGTCAATGGAGCTATCCTTAAACTGTGTGAGGGTCCAAAATCTTACCATAGAATCATATAATTGTTAAGGATGGAAAAGGCCAATAAGATCATAGAGTTCTACCATCAATCTGTCATCGCCATGTCCATTCCAGGGGCATTGGCGAAGCCCTTGCTTATCTGGTTTTCTGTATGATTACCAGCTCCCAGTCTTCATAGACCTTCTGACATGAAGGGGCATCACTGGAGTCGAGGCTAAGATACACACTGACGAATCTATTCTGACAAATCTATTCTTATATAGTAAAAAAGGTGGAAAAAAGTGTGGGACTGAAGGGAGAATTTTTATTAGAATGCTTTATTTATTGTAGGAAGCATGCAGGCAATCTGTTTGTTACTTTTAATGAGCGATTATTATTTTTTTATTTGACCTGGAACTTGTATTGAAAGGAGAACTGGAAGACATGGGTTTTGGGAATGGAAGCATAAGCAGAGTACTTCCCCCAGTGAGAGATTAACATCTGAGTGCCACTGGTGTTCCCATGAGATGTAAAGGTGGCAGACTGGGAACCGGGCTGCAATCAGTAGGTGCTTCCTTTGGAATCATGTGCATGTGTGAGCAGGAGATTTAAAGCGAGATATTTAGAGTAAGAAATTAAGTTTGTATGTGTATCAACAGAGAATGTATTAGTAAGTATTCTTTGGGAGTTACAGGGTGGGTTGTATTTTCTTTTTTCCCTGAAACTGAGATTGTTGTGTTTGTTGTCAAAATACTTTGTATTTTCTCTCCTGTTGTTACTTAGTCTGGCTGTAGCACCAACTTGCATATTTGTTACTGCACCTCCTTTTCTTTGCTAGGTCCAGCAGGGGAGGAGAGGAAAGGTAGTGACTTAAGTGTTCTCCAAGTAGTGTGGGTTATAGACTGTAATATGTACAGGTCTTTATCTCTGACACTGTTAAAAATTTCTATTAGTGTAGTTAAAAGTCTCTTCTGCTTGATAATTTCCTTTAAACTTCAAAAGAGATGCAAATAATTTTGTACTATGAAATGATAAAGGTAGCACTGCATGTGTTTTCGGTCAAAAAGTATTGAGATTGAAACAGAGACAACTCTGATTTGCAAAGACTAAACTCTAGGTACTGTAATGCAGTTCAGTAAAAGAAAAGCTAAGGGTAACATCTTCCTTTAGCAGCATAGTGCTGGGGAACGAGTAGCTTTTAGCATTGTAAAACAAGAATGTACTGATGATTAATGCCACTTCATATGTGCCAAATATCTTTCTAATACAGTTATTTGACATGATTAGCTTCATGCTTACAATGAAAGACTGATTTAAGGCTAAGAATGAATGAAATTCCACAACCTCATCTTCTCGTCAACTTCAAATCTGGATTTGTATTAAGCTCAAGCATGTGGACCTCTCTGAGGACATTTGCTTTACAGTAAGGATTTTTGTTGAGAAACTAGCTGAATATATATGCACATCTTGAGCTATATTTCTGGAAAAACTTCAGACTGTGAAAATTTGATTTTTACTTGTAAGAACAAATGTTTATAACTTGACCTATTCTGAGTTTGCCCTATGCAAAGAGACTGGAAAAAAGCCCTCTCTGAGCTGTATTTTGCCAGATCCTATTTGTGGCAGTAATCCCAAATATTTAATAGGAAGTATATTTCTAGGAAAAATATTATTTCTTGAGAAAGACTACAATGAGAGTACTGAGCTCCCAGTGCAGAGAAAACCCAAACTCTGACTTTGTCTGTAGCCAAGGTGTGATGCTTGTCTCCAATCACCTCCCTTCTTTGAACCATTGCTTGCCCATGGTTCATGGTTTGGGCATGAAGCCCTGCCCCCATGAGGTGATATCCAAGGAAAATCAGAGAAGACAGCATGAAGTATTGAGCAGTTGCAGTGTAGAGAATACTTTGTTTTGGATTTAAGTCTTGTTTCTTGGTATGAAATGGAAACAATCTTTTTCTGACTGCAGTGCCTGCTCATTGGGATGGAAAACTCCATTGCTTTGTGCAGTGCTGCTCTCCTCCTTTTTTTTTTCTTTTAAATGTAACAGTAGCTTCTTCCTTGCTCCTGCATTCCTGGTACCTTCCCTCTGTTACAGAAGACATGCCCTGAAAATGTCTCCCTCAAAAAGAGATTCCATGTTGAGTTCAGTACATTTGCTTTATTGCTATGGAGAAATGGGCCTTCTAATGATGGTGTCTAGGAAACTGGGGAAAACACATCCTGGTATCCCCCTGGTGCCAACCCTTGTCTATGAGTCACACAAGGGTGTCAGGGCCAGCTGTGGCAGAGGTGAGGTCAGCTGGGTGATGACCTCCAGTGGTGTGTGGACCAGAGGCCATGCAGAGTGACCTGGTGCCTAGATGCCGTATTTTACTTCTTGTCTGCACAGCCCTTGCTTGCACTGGAAGGAGCTCGCATTTCAAGGGGAGGAAAGCCCACTTCAGCAGCATCAGTCATCACTCCAGCTTCTTCAGACTACAGCAAGAGGCAAAGCATTTTCCCGCATTGCACTGTCTCATTTCTCCAAGGCAAAGCATCTTTCAACCCCATGCTTCCATCCCCACTGCTGTGGCCCCAAAAGCTCCTGGCTGTGATTAGGGATTGCATCAGGGCAAGGGGGAGGATGAGCTGCTGAATGCATGAGGCTCTGGCAGATGTGATTAGTTGAGTCTGGGTTTGAGAAGATGGGATGGGCACACCATGGTGGGAGAATGATTAAGATGGATGGAAGATGTTGTGCTGCAGGGAATGGAAAGCACCTTTGGGGGCTGTCCTCAGCCTCTTGTTTGCCAACTTGCTGTTGTCACCAGATTCAGTTTTGCCTACACTGTTGAGAAACATTGAGCTGGTCCTAGGCAAGTATCAGTCATCTGTATTTTGTCTGGGTCAGGATCTGGTGCCAGAATTGCTAATCGGATCAGGAAGTCTGGGTATGCTTTTTTTCTGTAGAATGTGTGGGCAGAATGCCGTGCCTTCTGTTCCCTCGGGTGATTGAACTTGCCGGGTTTTACAGCTTTGAGACTTTGGCCTCTATCACATGTATCAGCATGAAAGTGGTGCCAGGCTAGAGCTTCTGAAAGAGGCGTTTATGTGGGGAGGCAGAGATCAAAACCACCCTTGCAGTCACTGGCTGGGATTGCACGCTAGAGGAGATGTAAAGTGCTAGGGAAGCTGTTTCTGAAGTATTAGAATATGCCCAGCTAAATCGCAGTGTTTCTGCTGTCTGGTCTGGGCAAAGGGGAGTTTTGACTGAAATGAGATGGAGAAATACAGGTTCTAGCTGTATTTGTATTCTAGTGTATATGGGCATACAGATCAGAGACTCTTGTAGTGTCAGGATGGGCAGCTCATAGTGGATTTTAAACTCATGTTTATTTTGGAATTTCAAAAAACTATAAATAAATGCATGAAGTTAGAACTGTGGAAAACAGGATAGACACATGACCGAGTGTTTGTGACCATCTCTCCCATCCCAGACCTGCAGTGCAGCATGTGATGTTGTTATTTCTCCTTCAGCAGAAGGTAAAGGGACAACACAGTCACTGGAGCAGTGCTTTGGTGTGGCCTCAAATCCTTTCACGAGGATTGTGTTAACTCAAAACCACGCAGCATCACAAATTGTCTAAAATAAATTTATATTTCTCAGATATCCTTTGTAGTCCATCTCTTGTTGCATGTTCTTGTTGCATGTACAACTGCCCAATGTTTAACAGTGTTGGGGATTGGAGCCACACACAGCTGCATCCTTAGAAGCCACAAGCCTGTGTTTTGGCTTGGCAGATGCTTTTCTGCAAAGGACTGACTTGTGGCCACTGCTGGAAGTCTTTGGAGGAATCAGAGAAGTCCTTCCTCTGTGGGAAGCTGAGTTGAAATATTTCCCAGCTGTAGTCGGAGAGATGCTCAAATTCTTTGTGTGGTGCTAAAACACTGAAAAGCAGAGCCTGGGCTGAGCTCTGCAGCAGCACAGAACCAGGCAAAGTTGACTTCACGACCACAAAGTGCAAAATACATTTCCTCCTCCTCTCTCCCCTCTGCCCCCCTGAAACCTGTAGCTGTGGAGAGGCCCCATGCTGGCTAGGGCAGCGTCCTGGTCCTGCTATCGTTTCCTGTGTGAACCTCTGCCCTCCTGTCCCCGGGCATAGTAAATCCAGGGCCAGGCTGTCACAAGTCTTCTTCCTGTGATTGTTATCCTGACATCGTCCCTGGCATTTGTTTAAGAGCACAATGATAGCTAGCAAAGGAGGAAGGAGTGGGGAGGAGCTCTGGCCCCAAGTGCTCCCTCCCCTGCTCCTGCTGTCTGTCCAGGCAGTGCTGTGCCTGGTTACCCCCAGGCTGGTGGAAGGACTGATGGACAGGAGGGAGAGGAGACAGTGGAGCTCATGGGATCAGGAGATGCTTGACCCACTGTGCTTAGTGTCCAGATCAAAACCAGTCCATCTGACTGCACTGAGCACTGTCTTGCTTTTGCAGGTTCACACAAAATGGCTTGGGTTGGAAAGGATCTCAAATCCTACCCAGTTCCAAGCCCCTGCCGTGGGCAGTGCCACCCAGCAGCTCAGGCTGCCCAGGACCCCATCCAACTTGGCTTTGAGTGCATTAAAGTGCATTTCAGAACGGCTTTTATGGAGTTAGGCCTGAAGTCCCTCTACCCCAGCATTTCCTCTGGGACTGTTACACTGTCAGTGTCAAGGCACGTCTCTGTGAGCAGCTTTCACATTCAGGCAACAATTCAAATTTATTTTGTGGAAAGCACATCATTATAATTAACCATAGATGGTTAGCTGGAACACTTTGCATTTTCAGGTTACCTGTGCATACTCCTGAACAGTGTAGTTGGGTTTTCATTTGTCACATTAGATTCTGCGAGTACCAAATGATGTTTGTCGTGCCACATTAGCTTTCATAATTGTGATACAGTCTTACTATCACTTGTGTGCACAACACGCTTGTTACGTTTTACAAACCAAGAATCTTCATCAAGAGAGTTCTGCTGTTGATGAAACTTTCAGTCATATTTCTTGTTAAGAGGAAAAGTCATGACAGTATTAAATTAGTATTTGGAAAAAAATAAATTCTCATGTCTGTTTTGAAAAAAAAAACCAAAACGCTGTAGGAATCTGTAGTGCTCTAGAACAATTTTCAATAAAACTATTGCAGCTTTCTTTGGGAAGATTTGTGCTATTAGCTCCAGTCCTAGAAGCAAAAAAGCAGTACAAGGAGGACCTGCGTGTGCAGACATGCTGCAAATAGCAGCGAGGACAGAGCATGCTTGTCAGCTGCGAATGCAACTTGTGAAGGCAAACTAAAATACTACGGGTTACTTAATTTAAAACCTTGGTTAAATACAAAGTCAGAGCAAATGTGGAACACAAAAAGCAATTGAAAACACATGGCAGGCAAAAATGTTCTAGAATTTGTGTTGGTATGAGCCCTAAATGAAAGTCAGTGATCTGAGCTTATCCCTGCTGATCCCTTTTTGGGGTCCAAGGGAGAAAAGGAGGTGTTCCCAGCTGTTGTGCACTGTGAGGCTGCAGGCTGCTTCATCTGAACATCTAAAGAGAGATAGAGATTTAAAAATATGCCATACGTATATGCATTGTATATCTTAAAAAAGAAATAAAATATTTGTGTTCTGTTGCTAATTTCTATACGATGTGTGCTTGTGTGTGCATATTTTTAAAAAAGCCTAACATGTAAAATGATTGATACCCAAATAATGGTTCTGCTGCAAAGGAAGATCCTTTACTTGTATGCAGTCTTTAAGAGACATCTAGCATCTGCGTGCTAAAGTCTTGTTTCTGCAGCAGTTATTCTCACGTCGTGGATGTAGAAGTGGGGCGAGTGCATTGTGTTGTTATCTGAAGATTAAGGTGAATCAGACTTGAGACATTTTTTCTGGTGATGAAGTCTTTTGTTTTTGTAGCCTCACTGCTAAGTTTCCATGCAGATACTTTCTTTTTGAATCGAAATTTTGCTTGCACTCAACTTTTATCTGTACTGTAGGCTCTAGTTATTTTCAATCATCTTGCATGTTGTTTAGTAAAGTGCATTTTCATAGGAAGTGAGTGAGTAGAAAGTACTGTTTGAAGGATGGTGCTTAAGCAGCCATGTATAGAGGGTTGTTTTCTGTTCTTACGGGTTTGCCACTAGGCTTAATGCACAGCCAAGGAGAGCTATTTTCAGTAATGTCTACATAAATAACTTGGCTTTAGCGGTATGAATGGAATGAAGGTATCCCAAGACCTAATTTCGTGCTTAATCCACTTCCTCTATTCACTTTTCACTTGGTCATTATGGATAGGAGATATTCTGGAAACAGAAAGTCGTGATCATGGAACTAGGGGGAGGAAGAGGGATTTTCACTGGATCATGTGCCATAAATAAGAGTAACCTATAAGTTTTGCTGGCAGAATGAAATGCTGTGCCAGAGCAGTATTCTAATGCAACGTTTTAAAGGAATCTTTGCAGGCAACAAAGCTTCACTTCATGGTGCTGTTACTGAAGCTGATACATCCAGAAGACTAACATGCACTTGGATTTTGCTCATGAAGTATAGTTTTCTGATGCATACAGAAACAAATATCTTGAAGATTAACAGTTTTCTCAGTTGTGCTGTCTTGGTCTTGCAGGTTGGTGCAGAAGGGATGCTTTCAATTTCTGTCTGTGGATCAATTTTGACTTGTGGGTTGGTGTGGATGTATTTGGGGGAAGGCTTGTTTCCAGCATAGTACTTGTCATACATACCATCCTCAGGCTCTTTTTGTAGCCTGACTGTCTTGGGCTGTCAGCTTTTTGGGTGACTGACTCCATAAGCCTCTGTGCCTGGCACAACGAGGCCCCTTTCTGAGTGAGGTCTCTGGGTGCTGCTGCAGTACAAATATTTAATGATAAAACATGCTTATCTCCCGCCAAAAATCTGGCAACATCCTTATCGAGATATTATTAAATTGTCAGTTCAACCATATGCCGAGCTTTTTAGGCGAACAAATGTTCATGCTGGCTTTTGCATGATACGTGAAGCTCTGAGGGAGACAGGTGGCTGTGTTTGCACCATCAAGTACTGCCCAGTTCCCTACAAACAAAAAGTTGCATTAAGCGACTCTTGGTTTATAGAAGCTTAAAGATTTATGGACTTGGTATGCTTGAGACGATGGTAATTTGATTACACTTAAAACATTAAGCGTGGGTTGGTGGAACCTTCATGGTTTGCATGTTAAAGGTGTCTCGGCATTGCCTGTGAAAAATAAATGGGAAAAGGAAATTCATCAGACACTCCTCATAATGAAATGTTGGCAAGGAAAGCATGTTTTAAAGTTTATTAGTGTCATAGTAATTAATAGAAATATGCTATCATCCATAAACTTAATTCCTTCTGGTGTTTGCCATTGATAAATGTTAAGGAAGATGCTGGTGCTTTTTTAGGCCTTGCGTTCCACCTTTCCGTCTGCTTTCTCTAGATAACATCACTATTTCACACAGGTTCTTGGAATACATGGGCTTGAAGAGACCCAAAATAATTGTCAGCTCTTTCGTTTTATCTTCTATTTGTCTCTTCTTTGGAGTGAGAAGTGGAAATGTTGTTCTGCCACTGCACCAGCATTTTTCCCACACTTTTATTCTTGGAAGGTAGCCTGTCTGGCAAAAAATCAAAATAGTCTGATTTTCTGAACATGCCTGGAATTTTCTTTCAGACATCTGTAGTAATACCGCACAATCTTAGCTGTGGTTAATCAAAATGATATTTTGATTCATTTCAGTGCTGAATAATTTTCTCTCTCCTATGGCCTTGTTTTAGAAATAAATTAATAAATCAGC
Organism: Centrocercus urophasianus; assembly: GCF_019232065.1. Lineage (NCBI taxonomy): Eukaryota > Metazoa > Chordata > Aves > Galliformes > Phasianidae > Centrocercus > Centrocercus urophasianus. The sequence continues at coordinate 25,093,172 of NW_024885532.1, forward strand.
CCATTGTGAGAATTATGTACTGAGAGCTGTTTGCATTTATTTCATTCAGAAGTGTATTCTGTTCGGGGGGCTCACTACAGACTGTGGGATTTGATTCCTCTTCATCTTCTTTTCTTCCTTTACAATCTTTTTATTATTATTTTTTTTTAAGAGTAGACTTTGTCCCTAACTTCACTAATGACAAATGGAAAGAGAGATGTATTAATTCTTCTTTCTTGTCTTCATCTGATGATGGCATTTTAATGCAACATGAGGTAATGAAGTGAAAAATGAATTGGAATTTATTCCGAACGTTTGCTTCAGGAAAATGAATGCTTTTAGAATGTGTAATTCAGAGGAATTTGAACAAAGTTGCTGGTCTGTCTTAATTGATGGACATAATTTTTTAATAATTTTGCTTCTTCTGCCTGTGTAGTTTGTCTGGGAGAAAGGAGGTCCTATAATAAAAAGAGATTATAGTGCTGAACATCAAGAATGTGAATACTTGGTCTACCCTGGTCTAGTGTTTGGCGACCCTGCACCTAGCTGGGGGTTTGAAACTAGATGATGGTTGTGGTCCTTTTCAATCCAAGTCGTTCTATGATTCTGTGATACTTGCAATCTTCAACACAGTTTTGGGGAGCCTCCCTTACTCAAAGCACCAGTTACTCCATTATTTTTCTGACCTGTGTATTATTTTCTCTGCAGACCGTTTTTCTGGGATGACAGCAAAAACTGTCATGACCATAAATCTGTCTCACAGCTTGAGTGTAACAGGAGTAATGTCATGAATAATGTCACCTAGCAAGCAGTGGCCTACTTTCCAGCTGGAAGCAGGACCCTCCCACTGGAGTTGTACCATGAATACTCTCAGAAGTGCCTTGCTGCTGCTGTACATCCTTAGGGCACAGAGGGAGCAAGGAGAGGCTCTCTGCTGTTTGGAGCATACCTGCTCTAATGCATGCTCATAACTCTATGGGCTTGTGGGGCGATTGCGTCTTTATCCACAAGGTCCCTGAAACACATCTTGCAGCATCTTGGACGCTGGTTTCCTAAGTGGAGCAGTGGTAACACAGTCCATCTGTTCTTCAGTCCATCCTGTGCTCTATGGAGTAGTTGCTCTGTGACTACTTATATTATGCAGAGAAAATTCCTTGTCTCAATGAAACGTGCTCAGAACAGTGTAAACCAAAGCTATGCTAGGCTATCTCAGTTTCAAGGGGTAGATAAAATATAGTGGAGCTGTAGTGACACTGTTTTGGAGAGCTTGGACAGTGCTGAGTTGGTGTCCAAAATGGTTTGGGAACATGAGGCGCTGTGTAGTTTTCCATTTAAGTATTTGAAAACCTTTTGTGCTTTTTCATAAAAAGCAGAGCACAATTTCTTTTGAATTGCTGTGGGCCAAAATATCAAAAGAGCATTGGAGGCAGCGTGGATCAAAGTGTTGTGTAAGGCACGGCTACATGACTGTGCCTCCTGTAGCAGTGCTAGAGATTCCAGGATGTTAACAAAGACCATCAGTGGAGGTGGACTAAGGGAGAGATCACAGATTGCAGGGTAGTTGGTGCAGGAAGGTGTCTTTCTGCCTAGAACCACATCCAGACAGCTTTGAAGATCTGCAAGGGTGGAGACTCCACAGCCTCTTGAGGCAACCTGTGCCAGTGTTTGACAACTCACTATAAAGGCTTGTCTTAAATCAGGGAAAAGGTAATTTCATTGGAAAAAACGATATTACCAGAGGCCTGGTGACATGGTGCCGTGAAAGCAAATGGCCACTTTCAGTATTGCTGACAGAGCTGAAGTACATTTTAAACACACTGGAGACCACTGTTGAGAAGCTAGAATGTGCTCTTCATTTGCAGTTCATCTCCAGCCTTGGGAAAAATCACCTTGTGTCCATTGGCACTCCTTCCCCTTACTGGGCCATCCTGCCTAATCACTGCTTTCCCTCTCTTCTGTGTGTTGCATCAGATCTGAGTGTCTCATCTCCACATTCAGGGTCTTGTTTAACCTGCTGTTAGTTCCCTTCCACTTTTACTCACTTTTGTGACATTTACACCCACCTCTGGTTCACCTGTAGTATCTATCTCCTTTGCCTACTTCTGTACAAAACCTCTTTTCATGATCTCTCTCCAATGGCTGATGTTCAGCAAAACTGTTTCAGTATCCTCATTCAGAAAACCATTACACACCTTTGTAATGTTTCAGAGATCCTGATTGCAGGTTGCTGGGAGCTCCTACTATTCCCTTGCATTCTCTTGTTGATTCTTCTTGCTGCTGATCCCATGTCCCTGAGAGACTGCCAATTTTCTCCTTCTGCAAAAAGTCTGTAGGAGTGGGATGCAATGCCTATCTATGTTCACAGGATAATCAATACAAGAGGAACTAAAGATAGATACATGACCTTAGAGGCCTATTTTTTGCCTAGGTGAACTTGGATAAATGGCTCCCTTATGTAGAAGGCCTTGTGGTCCAAAGGGTACACTCAGGCTTAAGGATTTAATGAAAACTTGTAAAATGGAACAAAAGGAAAATCCTGATTGATTTTGTATGGTGACCTCTCAGATGAAAAAGCCGGAACTCTTAAAAACGCTGCCGCAACCCTGGGTTTGGTTTGGTTTGGATTGGAGGGGGAACAGTTGCGATGTGATTTGATCTCCACAAGGCTGCTGTGAGTCAGTTTGGGCAGAGTTGCTGGGGAAGATAAGTCAGATGAAACCCACAGAAAATAAAATAGAACAAAGTTGTTTGCTGGGGATTTTGGCATAACTCCATGTGTCCCGTCCCCCCCCCCATCCATGGCTTTTGGGCAACACTCTGCCCGCATCACCCTTGTGCTTGTGGCAGCATGAAGCTGCTTGTGGTTGGGTTGGAGGCAGAGGAAAGCAATGGTGTTGCTGATCGGTTGATCTGTTGCCCTTGGTGTCATGACCAGCTGGATTTGGGGATTGTTGGTGTAACCCTGTCTTGTCTGTGGTCGTGTTTGTAAAGCAAAGTGCTTGCCAGTTGGCTGGCTTAGTTGGCTTTGAGCCCAGTGATGACTTTGCAGAAGATTCTAGGAGGTGTTTTTTCCCCCCGGTTTTAAGAGAAATAATGTAGGTAACATCGCTGTATGTAGAACTTCAGTGGTCTTGTGGCAGCAATATAGAAAATGAATGTTTCTTTTTTCCTTCTTAATATGTATCATCTCTGTATCTGTGGCCTAAAGCAGAAGTATGCTCTTGCCACAATTGAGATACAGTAGAAGTAAATGACACCAAAGTGAGTGAATGAGTCCATTGAAGACTAAGTCACCTCTCTGTTTGGAAGCAAACAGCTGTGCTTTGGGGTTTTTCTAGCAGTAAACCAAACTTTGGGATACATTTGCAGTCACACAAGCACATCAACAGTTAAATGTTGTCTTTGCATATTTGAGTTATTTTGAAGAGTTCTCCATTATGAAATGACTTCTGACTGAACTGACTGCAGTGGTTTATCATTACGATTGCTGTTACACTAATGGCTAAAAATGCTATTTTTAATATGTTCGGTATTTTTAAAGGCTGAGATTTCCAAGAAACATGTTTGTGATTTTTTGATCTTACTGTAATGCGTGGAGCCAAAATTAAAGGTTTCAAAAGGTGATTCTTCTGCTGTTAAGCACAGAGCAGGTCACTTGCTTGCCTTCAGCTGCTCTCTGGGCGGTTTTCAGGATGAGTGTAGAGCTGCCGTGTGTTCTGACAGCTGTCTGCATGCACGTGTGTGCTTCAGGAGCCTGTCTTCTGCTTTTCCTGGAACCAAAGGAAGTCATCTTCAGTTCAGCAGTTTTTAAGCCCATCCAGTTTTGCTGAACTTTGTCCCCAGGTCAGATAGGAAGGGAGAAGTATGTCATGAGGTCTTACTTCATCACATTCCCATCTCTCCTTTTTATCAGAGAACCTTCTTCTCACTTCCCTTGAAATCCAGAGCTTCTGAAGCAGAATTTGCCCTTCTGTGGAGTCTAGAAGGACTGCAAACGTGGCATTTTGTTCTGCTTTGTCACCAAATCACTCTTCCCTTACTTCTTTTTATAAAGGCGTGTACTGACTGGATGAGGGGAAATGGTTTTAAACTGGAAGAGGGTGGATTTGGACTAGATATTAGGAAGAAATTCTTTACTGTGAGAATGCTGAGACACTGGAACAGGTTGCCTAGAGAGGCTGTGGATGCCCCCTCCCTGGAAGCATTCAAGGCCAGGCTGGATGGGGCTTTGAGCAACCTGGTCTAGAGGGAGGTGTCCCTGCCTATAGCAGGGGGTTGGAAACAGATGATCTTAAAGGTCCCTTCCAACCCAAACCTTTGTATGAGTCTATTACAAAGGAAAAAAAAAATCAAGTGGAGTTTGGGCTGCTTGCTTAACTGCAGGCTTTGAGTCCCTGCAGTTTTTGTTGTGCTCTTGCAGTCCTCTTCTTTATTTGAACTCAGGGCTAAGTTGCAGATTTTGTAGCACAATTTTTGGATTTCTGTTGCATGGCTGTATAGCAGTCTGAGATGGAAGTGCTTATATACTTTGGCTGAACTACTACTCTGCAGCTGGCTGTATCCCTCTTCCCTTTCTGTGGATTACCAAAGGGGTGAGCATGAAGGGAAATAAATAAATATTCTTTGTGCTTTGGGAACTCAGACTTGTATTTAGTAGATTATAAGAGTGGCTTAAAGTATCTATTTTCAGTTTTCAGTTGACTTGTACATTTATTGAGGTTTTCTTTTTTCTTTTTCATTTAGCTTATTTTTTCACAAAAATAAAAGGAAAATCTTTAAAGAAAATACATTTTTAATTGTGTTTGAAAGTTATGACTATTTTTGTTTGTCTATATATTTATATATATATATATATAATACTGTATATAATACTGTGTATAGTACTTCTTGTCCCGAGTAAGCAAGTTGCTTAACAGAACTGCTGAATGCATATTTAGAACACTGCCATGGTGGATATTTGTGGCAGAGAGGCTTGCCTGTGAATGTAGGCATGTATCTTGACAGCAGAAGGCAGTACAGATATCTGCAGATTCTGTCCAGTGATATGATCTGCTCACAGTTATACTGGATGGACCTCTTCGTGTGTGTGTGTCTTTTCTCAAGAGGAGTTTGCAGAGCAGTTTGAATGAGCCGTAAGTGTGTAGGAACAACACATATCCAAGGTGAACAAATGTATTTGGTCAACGTACACAGAATACGATAGAGGATCAGTAAAATGGTGGAAAGGGATTGTTTTTTTTGTTGTAGTCATCAGCTTGATGCTGCTATTGTTGACTTTCAGGGGTCAGAAGTTTTGGTCCAGTTGTCATTTGAACTAATTGAATGTTGAGAATAGCATATTCCAGGGGACTGCTGTGATGATACTGATAGTGGTTATTTTTCTTGAGAATGCAAGATTGTAAGTTGAAAGCTTACAATGAGTAAAATAATGAGTTAAACCTCTATGCATTACTTTTAATCATAACCAGAACTATAGTTGTGTACTACTTCTGCTGCGGCTATTACATACTGAGCTGGTTTTCTGTTCTCTTGTCACATCTCTTTGGTCTCCATTGAGCATGACCAAGCTTTTAGTTTAAGACTGGATTTTTATGTCATCTCCTAAGCTTAAAGAAGACATTTTATTAACTTTCTAAGTAGAAGAAAATGTGAAAGGGAAGAAGGGAAAGGGCACTGTCTGCTTTTGTGCGGCAGGCTGTAATCCCCTCTTTTAACATGAAATCTCATTAGCCCAGTCTTGTTTCACTTCTCCTTCACCCAGATCCCTACCACCTTTTAAGCCTTTTATGCAAAATGTGACAAGCCAGTTATTTAATCATCTAACGGAAAAGTTTGGTCTTGGTTGAGTGCCAGATTTCAAAAATGTTATGGTAATGTTTTCTTCTTAGTCTAGAACTGTGTTAATATACAGTTGTCTCCTACCGAGCATCACTAGCTTTGCATAGCCTTTGTGAACAGTATATGATATTGGCCATGGCCGAGGAAGATGAGCCAACGGTGGAAAGCCTGATGAAGGCTACAGACACTGATGATGTGAGTTATACTATGTCCTTTTAAAACAATCACCCATTTTTTAATATGTTTCAAAATATCTTGGAATTCCCTGTCAGGTCAGTAGCTGTTGACAGTGAAACTTAGTTGCCTGGTTGGGTAAGATTTTCAAAACCAAGGAGAGGCATGAAAACAATGCATCTCAAAGCCCAGGAGCAGTGTAAAGAAAAGTCGGTACCACCCAATGGGCTTTGCTTCCGATACTTTCATTAAAAAAAAAAAAAAAGGAGAGAAAGAATACAAATTTTTGAAATCTCCCCATCTTTGTTTATAATAGCAGCCTCAGACATCTATTTCTGCTCCAGTGTAGTCATGCTCCGGTGCCCTCACCCCAAAGCGTAACTTCTCTCAGTCCCTGGGTTCACGAGGTGCCTGCCCCAGTGTTTGGGGAGGGCGAGCGTTTTGGGGTTGTGGCCCCAGCTGCACCCTGACAAGCTGCACGGCAACCTGGGTCCCCACGTTCCCTGAGGGCAGGCTCAGTGGGCTGCTCGCTCTTCAGCTGCAGCTCAGAGCTGCTGTAGACCTTCCCCAAGCAGTTTTGGAGCTGCCCCAGTGCTCAGGCTCAAATCTGTTGACAGCAAAATAGCTGGCCCACGTAGCGTGCCGTTTTCTGGGTTATGCAGCCAGGATGTTGGACTTGGTTGTGTTCCTCCAGTCCCATGTATTTAGCTGTAACTCAGACTTCAGAGGCTTGTGGTTAGCAAGTACCTCCTGTGTGTGTCGAGGGTGGGACCCTGGGGAGGGACTGCAGTGCTCTGCTAAATGAACATCCAGTTTTTGTTTGAATTGAACTCGTATTTTTGGAACCATGGGTGACTTATTCTTGGAACCCCATTTTTCAGAAACCCATCTGCACGCAACGTTGCCAGGATTTCTGGTACAAATATTTTGTCATTTGCTCTTGAGACAATCTGTTGTTTCAGTCCTGGATGAAGTTTTGTAATATGCTGCTTGAGATATCATGGAAAAATATCTAAGTGGTGGTGTAATCTTCTAGGTGAAAACACAGTTATACAGTTTTAGTAGAAAATTGATTATTTGCTTTTATCAATAAATAAAATCTGTTAAATTTCAGTATCCATATTCTTTCCGTATCTGATCACAGCAGTGAGGTCAGAGAGATGTGAGCCACCTTTTATTTTCCAAGTAATGTTTGAAGTTCTCACGTTTGGTGCTCATTTTGTTCCATCTTTTCTCACTAATTTCACTTGCTCAGAACATTGTGTCTGGAACCTCAATTTTTTTCACTGGATTTTTTTTCCCTCTATAGACAGAGATTGTTCCTGTTGCTATTAGCTCAATTAGTATTTATACAAATGCAATCAGCATACACATACATACAACTGCTTTAGCTCAACAATGACATAGTAGAAGATTTGATGAGAAATTTTAGAAGGTGGAGATTAAATGCAGTGCAAAATCTTTACTTTCGAATGGCAATTTTTATTCTTTACCATGCTTGTGTGACTGATTTTTCTATTTCCCTTTAAATATATGTCCAGATATGATAGATTGTGCTGTTTTAATGAAGTGACACTGTACTACAAATAACTGTCATAGGGAGCATGGTCTGAGTCCTCTGAGTCAACCAGGTTATCATTAACCCTTCTGGTGTTGGCAATGATGTGATCTCCCCATGAGTGATTGTGTAGGGAACACAGCAGAGTATTGTAGGCTGGTTGCTCATGGTAACCCCATCACTGCTACATTAAGTGATAACAGTGAAATTCTGCTTTGGGGAATTATGAGTTTTTTACTTTTCAATCTTCAGGTGTTTGTATTTTCCTTTTTTTTTTCTTTTTTTTTTTCCTTCCAACCCAGAAGAATGAAATGAAAAGGTCTTCTAGTTAGCAGGATGTCAGAAGAACTGTCATGGAATAGTGAAGAAATGGAAATCAATGCACTTGCCATAGTTGATTCTGGAGTCCTTGTGTTTCTTCTGCTTAACTGCCAGGTGCTCAGAAATTAAATCCCCACTCTTGCAGGTGGTTTAAGATTTCAAATGAATGGAAAAGACTCTTAGTCATCCAATGTAAGCTTATGGAGATGAATCTCACTGAACCTGCAGTCAGGCTGCTTCAGCACCTCTGGAAGCAGATCCAAGAAGTTAAGGATAAAAACTCTTAATAAAGAGTTTGATCAACTTCATGTATCTGGGGAAGCTGCGGCAGATTGTGTTGTTAGCCATAAAGAGAAAATGCTCTCTTTCCGCTCCAAAGCTGGAGCCTGAGCAGAATACTTGCTTGCTTGCCAGGTTTACTTTGGCATAAGAAGTGCTGGTGCTGGTGGCTGCTGCTGAAGGTGTGCTAAGGAAAGCTCATTTCTGCAGTGGTAGCTTTGACAAAACTTCACATACTCTCAAAATCTGTGTACAGCACTTGCAAATACCATCCCTTTAGGTGCTCAACCCCTCTTCCCATTGCCATAGCTGGGCCTAGGAGCTTGCAGGCAGTGCTTCTTGTTTGGCCGTCACCAGGCAATTCTTTCTGCTGGTGCTTCGCTTGCTGTTGTTTTGCTCTCTGGAGATACCACGTGCCTGGCAAACTTTCAAGCTTGAGTGAGTCCGTGCTGGAGAGGTAGGCAGGGCTGACAGCACGTAGCTGTACTGCTGTCCTTAACTTTCACTTGTCTCCTGTGTGGAAAATAAATAAATAAATGATGTGTGAAGGGGAAAAGCGTGGGAGGAAAAATGTCAGGAAATTCAAAGGTGAAGCTATTTCCTCCCTAAGTAATATTTTTTTTCTCCCCGCGTGTTATTTCTTCCCTTCAAACAATGGGGTGAGTTTGAATCCATTCTTAACTATCAGCCTCACCATTGTTTATTCATAAATTCTTTCATGTGTGTGACGGACATTAAGAAAAAACCCAGACCTGACTTGGGAGTTTTCTGGGCAGGCTCTGAGTGATAGCAAGCCCATTCCTGTTTGGGATCCCAGGGTGCCATTGCATTCATGCAACCATATGTGTGGTTGAAAGGTGTACACTGTGAAATTGCACAACAGTGTCAGATCTTCTAAAAAAGCAAATAAATAGCCAAGATACTTGGAATGAGGCTTCCTCATGTTCACTGCTTAAGTGTAATGGTGTTTGCTAACTTGGTGTGTGTGTGTACTTGCATTTGAGGGAAGGGGTGTTTTGCTGAAACAGGTGAAAGTTAGCTCTGTAGAATAAAACAGGAAGCAGATGGGTACTAATTAAAGCCCTGTTGATGATAAAAGGGTGACTGAGCTTTTGAAGCAGCTGCTTTCCTAATTTTATACATAGTTGGTGCGTACTTCATATAAGAGCTGGCCTCCCCACACTTCATTGTTTTCTTGAAGCCGGAGGAAATGCGTGTGCATGTACGTGTGTCGGGCTGTGGCCGAGGGATGGGGACTTACAGAGCTTGTTTGCTTCCTCCTCTGTGTTGGAGAAAATAGTGTTTTCTGAATGTCTGACAAAGGGGCCAAGCACCGTTTCATCTCCCTCCTCTTCTGCCTTTCCACAGGCAGGTAGGCAAGTAGGAGCGCCTGCTAGCAGTGGTGTTATGGGTAGGGCAGGGCACCTTGTATTGCAGTGTCTCAACTCATCTAGGAGAGATGTAGGTTGGAGAGAAAGTTATTTTTCCTTGCTGTTTGTTATTGCTTGTTCAAAGTTAGTTGGATAGTTTGTATATGGCTTGTTCAAAGTTAGTTGGAAAGTCAACAGCCAAAATACAAGTGAGAGTTTCAGCCTCCTGCGTGCACAACCCCCAGTCCTCGTTACTGTTTTCAATCTTCTTAAGGACTTTTTATGCCACTTTTGCTGCTTTTTATTGCGCGGTTTCTAGGACAAATAACAAACTTACCTTCCAATAAATGAATAAATAAAGATTCAAGGATGTAGTACTGAAATTTACATGAAGGAAGAATCACACCAAAGCAGTGCAGGTCTTCATAGAGTGGAAGCAGATGTTAATTGCAGTATTTGAATGCCCTTAATAGAAAAATGTGTATTGGGATGAGAGAAATAAATGATGAAATTTGCCTGGAGTAGTTGAAGTTTTGTCCATAATGGACATGGTAAATCACTGAAAGCTCCTTGCTGGCAGCTCTTGCTACTGGGAATCAGTGTAGGAGAGTAAGTTTCTTTGTTGCACAAAACGCCTGTGTTCAGTTGGGTGTTGGAGACGTCGTCATTACAAAGGAAATAAAGTAAACTTGGGTTGGGACAGGAGGAGGAAGGGGAAGAGGAAAATTTTGATCAGACACAGGTTTGAGTCCGGAATTTGGCCGACTCAGTGGACGGCAGCTGAAGTGTGGAGGAGTGCCTTGTGCACCGGACATCTGTTGTCACACTGGCCACATTTCTTCATGGACAATGCTTGAGAATGGAGATTCTGTCCACGTGGAGCTCTCACTGAGATGCACTCTGGTTGCCCATTTAATAGAGCGATTTTTCTATTTTGAAGTGGTGAAGCTCAGACTGCAGGTTCCTGATTTAATTTTAATTTGAATTAGCAAAAGCTTAACTTGTGAGTGGCAGGCTTCCTGCCAGCGCTCCTGCCAGTCCATAAGCTGGAGTCATAAGCTGGAGTAGTCCTGCCTGGTGTGTTACTGACCTGGAGGAGCCCAAGTGTTCAGGGAAGTGTCGCCTGGTTCAGCAGCTGACTCTCGTCCCTCAGCATCACCTTGTGAATGTCAAGCAGAGGAGGTCTTCTGGTGTCATGAGACAGGCCTTCAAGGCTGCAAAACTTGTTCAAGATCAGAAATGTTGACTCCAGTGCTGCAGTCACGTTTCCAGTTTAAGCTTTTGTAACTCAGTTTACCTGGGATTTTCCTCACAGGCTCCTTGGATAATCTTTGCCTCCTGCCCTGGCCTGCTTGGTGCAGCTTTGTGCAATCAAACCCTGCAGTGATGTCATGCCGAATGCTGCTAAGTGCTGCTGTCTGCTGTGGCTCATAGAGCAGCTGTGATGAAACTGTTGTACAACATGAGTCACGTTCTTTAAATCCTTCTCTGCTAGAGCTTCTAGTGTAGTTTATTCCTCCAATGCCTTTTCACTCCTGTTTAATTACTTCCTTGCTGCCGTCTTGTTTTAAATTGAGGAGAGCAAGAGCAGTTATGTTCCCTCCCCTCTTGTTCTTCTCTGTCCTGCTGCCAATCTCCTCTGCCATGGGGGCATTCAAGACAATGAGCTTGGTGTTCAGGCCAACATATGGACATAAAACATACCAACTCCAATCGCACCCCAGGCAACTACTGACATAATTTCCATTAGTTACCTGCCAGAGTGCATTTGTAGTAGTGGAGTATGGGAAGTTTCTCTAGGATGTGTTGTTGGTGGTATATTTGTGAAATGGTGGTGAATGCATCACTGGTGCATGAGGAATGGTAGGCCAAGGTAGCAAAAGGTGATGTTTGTCAGTGACTGCCATATGCAGTGTTTATATAAACACCAGAGCATGTGGACTGGGGAGGATGACCACAAGCTAGAAGAGCTTTCTAACCAGTCACTTGCTCTTGTTTGTCCCTTGCATATGAGGACCTGGGAATCCCTCCATAGGAGGAATTCCAAAAGCTTCTTGCTCTCTGTGTCAGAAATGAAAGGAGGCAGCTGATATATCTGCCTCTCCTTGTTCCTGTTCCTTGAAGAAGAATGGACGAATGATAATGCTGCCTTCATCCTTGGACAACGTGGCTCTCTTCTCAGAGGGTTAGCTTACTGTGATGTTAGCTGGGTTGGCTTCTCAGTGAGGTGAGCTTACCTGGTGCCAGAATGTGGTCTGGGAGTGCTTTCCTTCTAGCACATGCTGCATGATTAGGAGTTGTTCTCTGCAGACCTGGTTTCTTATATGTTTTGGTTTTTATTGCCCTTCACTGTTTATCAAGAAGCTGTTGCTGTTTGAGTGTACTTTGACATTTTACTCGTGTTAATCTGCTTTGGACTTATCCTTTCAATCAGCCTTTTGACAAAGTCTGGGGACTGGGTTTAATTTGGGGTGGTTCTTGCTCTGTTTCTATGATCAGCAGCTTAAAATTGTCTTATTTTCTCTTGTGATGCTGGATTACAGGAACACCAGTGTATTTGCAGAAAGGACATACAACCAAGCCTAACTTCTGAAGGCTTCTAAAAGCATTTAAGGGGTATCACAAGTCTACTGGGCTCCAAGCTGGAAACAATTTACAGTAAAAAAGATGTGTATGACTTGATTTATAAAAAAAAAAGAAAAAAGAATCCTGTAAGGTTAAGGCTATTTGAGATGTAAAAAAGACGGGCAGCCTCGGTGACAATGAAGAAAAGTCACAGAAGTCACACAGGCTGCTAACATTAAAGGCTGCAATGTACCCCTAACTGTGCCAGGAAACAAACACGTTGTCACTACTGCTTTCTTTCTTAAGGTAAAAGCTCCTTAAGCACGTTTTAAACATGTTTCTGTGGTTTCTATTAGCCAGCTGTACTATGTAAAAATTGCTGCCACTGGAGAATTTGTATGCCTTGGAGACTCTTCAGTTCTCCTCAGGTGTGAATGTACCTCGTAATTCTTTGGTCATTCTGATTCTTAATTTTTTTTTTCACATTTCAGTAATTAACAGAAAAAAAAAAAGAAGACTGGAATAGGTGACATTTGCTAAAGGTTTCATTCACTCTGTTTAAAATAGCACTTCATTATTGTTTTAAAGATACAGAGCAAGGAGATTTGTATTTTTGTTGCCAAAATTATTCAGCTGCTCCTCTCTTTGGAAAATCAGTCAAATGTATGTATGAATGTATGTGCAGGGAGGGAGGTGGGGGCTGGCTGTTGTTTTTTTGAGCAGGCTTTGGGCAAGATAGCTCTAAGCTCCCTTATCAGATGTCCCAAAGATGCCTCTCTGTGAAGGAAGTAGGCAGCAGTGGAGCAGTGTAGCAGGGGTCCTTGTGTAATTGATGGAGAAGGAAAAAGGAGGATTGAGCCCACATCCCTTTTGTCAGTTTCCATTATTTCAGCCTGACACTTACTATGAGCTTTTAGGAAATAGCTCCTGAAATCTGCTGATCCCTTGACAATTTCATTAAAAGAATGTATAAGAGGGTACTAATCTCTCTTAACATAGTAATTGGTGCATAGATATCTTCAAGGTACTAGGTTGAGATCCTTCACTCACTGCTCTAAAGCTGAGTTTTGGAAGTACCTTTATCGCAGAGCCCGTCTTGGAAGCAGTGTTCTTTCCTTCAGCTCTCTCCCTTTACTGGATAAATGAGGAAGGTTGAGTTAAATCAAGACAGTTGTTAACTGTAGTCATTTTAAGGGATACAAACTTGAGCTTGCAGCAAACAGTGACTAGCTTGTAAATGCTGAGGTCAGGACTCTTCTTCTGTTGTTATCTTCACTGATTTTATTTCAGTGGGGGAGTAGTAAATGGGGGAAGAGGAAAGGAAGGAGAAGGAGTAGGATAGATAAGCATTCCTACTGTTATTTGAGGCCTAGTGCTTATACATTCAATATTGCTCAAGTGTAAAAGAAGATAAACTGCCATTATTGATGCTTACTCTCAACTTCTGCCACTACCATTTTAATGCTTCAGACACCAACTTTGTTAGGCGGAGACTCCCTTACAGTATTGTTTTATTGGTGTGGCTCCTTTGATGTAGCTTTGTCAAGCTGGCCCTATTAAATTTAATTTAACACAAAAGAGGAGGGTGATGATTGCTGATGTCAAGCTTGGTATATGCACAACTGATGGCAGGGGATGAGAAAAAGTAGTGGGTTGTGCACATGGCCCTATGATGAAGAAAACCATATTTGCCTTAATTATTTTTGTCCGGTTGGTAATGGTTTGGCTCAGCTGAATCTCCAGTTGCTATGCTGCAAGGGCTGACATAGCAACTTTTTTGGTTTACAGCTAGAGAACCTCTGCAAACTCTTTGGATTTACAGACATGTAGGTGTACTCTTTCTTGTAATTGTTCTTGTGCTTTTATTTACTTAAACACATAAAATATAGGGATGGGGGAAGGATTCTGTTGTTGCTGGTTTGCTGGAAAGATTTCTGCTTCAAAAAAGAATGGTTTTTTTTTGAAGGCTATGGTGCTCTGAGGTTTGCCTCAGTAGGTTGCAGATGTCTATGGGACTGGGGAATCATCTTGCCAATTTACCTTAATTTATAAGTGTTGGTAATGGGATTTTTCAAAGTCTTTTCAATGTTAAAATGATCCAAAATAAGGTGTTTTTAAAAGGGGTTATTCTCTTGGCCCACTGAGAACAGAAAACACTAGTTAACTGTGCCTGTATTTTTGGAGGACTGCAAAAATTAAAACATTGTATCAAGAATCAAGCTCTTCTATTTTGAAGATATATTTTTCCAAGATGGCCAAAAGGAATACGTAGTGAAATAGTCACGTTTCTTTCAAGGTGGAAGGAGACAGAAATCCTGCTCCATGGGAACACAAAGCTTGAAAAATAGCATCCAACTTAATCCTATTAAAAATCCCTGAGAAATCCCTTGAAAAGCAGTTCTGAAAATTCCGCTTAGCAGCTGACATAGTTTTTTATGGATTGATGTGACTTCTAGAACATTTCTCCTTTTGGGAATCCCGAGGGCATGCGCCTAGGAGTTGCAATGGGAGAGCAGCAAGGATGAGCAGGGGGGATGGCATGGAGTTCAGAGTCCCTTTTCTAACTTTCTGCCTCAGTGTTACGATGAACTTGGGCAAACAGTGCTGTGCCTGGTCTCTTCCTCTTCCAGCTGCCTGTGCTACTGGCACCGCCTGTGTTTACGAGCTGCCTGTAGAAGAGTTTTGCTCATTTTTTCCCTTTAATTTTATAAATCAACCTCCAGCAAATACAGTTACTTTAGATTCTTCTCCATTTATACATCCTGTTCATTACTCATTTTTTTTTTTGTGTTGTCTTCTGGCCAATCCTAGCTCTTTACAGGTTGAAAAGCTGCATAAAATCATGGATTATCTCCTTGCTGTTGTAGATTAGCAGTGGACAGGAAGAAAGCCGAAAATACTGAGCAGGCAGTGTATTGCTGCATAAGCATTTAATGTTGATAGAGTGTGATATAAGTAAGAATACTCCTTGTTTCCTCTTTGCTGTTCAAAACAACCTGAAGCATGTTATGACCAACGTCTAAACAATAACTGCAAAAGTAAAAACAAAATTTTTAATAGAGAAGAGCGTGGCCTGCCAAATACTGTGCTTAATTTATGCCTGTATGAATAATCAACAAACCAAATACTTGAAAACACCTGATCCTCCGCGGGGATGGAGTTAGTTTCTTTTTAAAACAAAATGAAAATGTGGAAGCATTCCCTGTAAAATTTTCAAAACTGAAAGTAATAAAAAAAATAAAAGAGCAATAAGAGTTGCAGTGCCTGCTGGAATTTGTCAGCAGTTTGATGAATCTGGACATAAATCCATAGATGTATCAATGAAAAATAATTATAAAACTTCACGAACAAACTTGGCTAGATGCACAATATTGGAAACATGCTTCAGATGCATGCTTTTTTTTTTTTCTTTCTTTTTTTTTTTTTTTTCTGTTTCATCCTTGTTTTTAAAGAGACCCTTCTGTGATCCACAGAATAACTAACTTCCTGTGTAGGAATTGCAAATGACAGCTCCTACTGCTGACATTCCTGCTATTTTTAATCTGTTTTAGGTTTTTGTCCTGTGAGGTTGTTTCTGTCTTTTTTTAGAGGTGAGTGCCCCATTCTGACCTATCAAGCAAATGCTCTCAGAAAACTGCTTGTGCATCTCCAGAGTCTGTGTTGCCTCTATCTTGGAGCATCCCCAAGAGGGAAAACTAAACCTAAAAAACTAGTGACACTTTTGGTCACTTGTCTCCCCTGTACTCTCACTACAGTGCTGGGGAAATCTAGAGGAAAGCTCCTCCACTTTGTCTTGAGGCAAGGGCATGGAAGGGATGGGTAGCCCAAGGCAGCCTTTGTGATTGAGAAGCTGGATGCCACAGTCCTTAAAATTGAATAAGGAGCCAGGCAGGTTCTATCTGCCCAGTTACCCATGGGCTTCTCATTGAGGAAGAGTGGGAGCAGTGGTGGTGAAATTTGCACCAGCCAAGACAGTGACCTCTAGGAGGAGGAAGCCTAATAGAGCTTTTAGAGATTGGGAGAATTAGTGAGGGAGAATGGGAGTGTTTTTTTTTTTTTCTAAATTGAGTGTGGTTGTGGATGTCCCACCTTCTGATCTCAAGCCTCCAATTGATTTCTTAACATCTTCTAGGGACAAGAAAGATCGAACAGTCTTCTTTCTCTTTCTCTTTCTTTTCTTTTTTTTTTTTTTTTTTTTTTAATGAAATGAGTGAGGGCTGTGTTCTGCAGAAAACACCAACAGGCTTTTGCAGAAACTCTCGTACACTCAGTCTTTGTTTTGCCTCCTGTCCTGAAGAATCAGTGGTTTCTCCCTGACTTGGCCTGGCATGAACACGATGGCAGAGTCCTTCCCAGGACTCACTGTTTTGCCCCTGGGTGTCCCCAGTGTGCCCAGAGCCTCCTTGTGCTAGGTTCTGTTCTGGTGAGAGCAATGGAAGAATGAGTGAAATCTTCTCTGAGCAGTCTCAGTGAGGCCGGTCTCCTTCCATACATCAAATGCAATAGGAGGGGAGATTGGCTAAACCTTGTCAGCAGGGAAAAAAAAAGAGGAACAACAGCACCCAAAATGCTTAAGAAAGCTCATTTTTGCATAGCAGTATCCCACCCTGCTGTCTTAGTTTATGCTCAGTATGATTCTGCATCTCTCTCATAGGTGTGTAGTGAGAAGAAGGCCTTAAGTTTTCTTGTGTTGTATCTTCCCTTTTTTGGCCCTCATTGTAATATTTTCCTTTAAAAAAAAAAAAGTGTATTTGGGTAGTATGATTAATGCTAATGTACTCTTGGACTTTATTAGTTCTGTTCTTGTCTTTAAAGACTTGCTTTTCTCTTGTCCTTTTTACTCTTCTGAGAGTTGGGGAGAGAGCGAAGCAAGTAAATACAGAGCTGATGATTTAAGTCACTGCTGCCAGATGACATTCTATGGGAATGTGGACTTGCCAGTATGTAGATTGTAAATAGTCCTTTGATTTAATAAGGGTCTGCTAAGTACAGAGCACAGCCTACAGTAGTGAGGGAATAGGAACGCTTCCAAAACTGGTGTGAGGGAAGAAATTCTCCTTTAGATTTCCTTCCCCTGCTCTGAGAAACAGAGCTCTGCTTCCCACAGCCTGCTGAAATGTGGGTTGTGAGTACGTCCATGGGTAACTTTGTTCATTGTTGGTGCAGCTCATTTTGCAAAATTGGGTGATCATGGCTTTATAACGCTGAGCAGATGTCATGAAAGCCAATGATGAGCACCAGCGCTTCTTGAAGCTGCAGTCTGGAGAACATCACAGACAGCAGCATTCAAGAAGAGGATGCTGGCATGAACACTGCAACCACCCGCCATGAGTTCGCTGTGCCCTGAGACCCCCGTGAGAGAATACAAACTGAAAAGCCTTTAAGTTTAGACCACACCTTATTTGAAAAAGGGGTGGCCACCACTGGCTAGACAGTGGAGAGGGGCAACGTACACATGGAATATAGCTCAAGGCTACAATGAAATTGGGTTAATGCTTTCTGTGGGCACTGCAGTAGTAAATCATGTTATATAAAATCTGCTATGCTGGGACCAGGCTTGAACTGGAAACAGCTCTCCAGAAGAGAGACTGTGCTGGTGGTCTGGCATGCTTCTCTAGTGAGGAAAAAACTGTACCAAGGCAAACTGTGTTCAAAGAAGCTGTGTAGAAACATAGTATGTAGTATATACCTAGGTTGGTGCTGCCTTTTGGGGATGCATGAAAAGAAGTAATTGTAAATCAGGACTGGCTTCTTGTAACTTTGGAAAAAAGAACAAGTATTAAAAATAGAACACAAAGTGAAATGAATGAATATTGATGGCACAAGGCAATATCTACATATTTGGAGATGATGCAGTAGGTTAAAGAGAACTTAAATCTAGTGCTGTTTCAGCTATTTTAATAAAAACTTACAAATCCATTTTTTCTGTTAGGATTTTGTTAACAAGAAAATAATGCTTTGTTTTCTTTTTATGAGCAAGATGGATACAGGGAGAATTGACGAGAGGAAAAATAAATAGACAAAATGATGACTTCATGCACTGGACTATGCTCATGTACAAAAGAAACCAAAGGGAAGAGAAATGTCCCTGTCTTCTTCCCTCCATTTCTCATGGTTGCTACAGCAACATCAGCAACATGAGGTGAAATCCAAAGGGTTGTTTTCTTAAGTTGACACTGTCCCCTTCAAATGTAAAACGTCCAGCACTTTTTCCACTAGGTGAGGTAAAGAATCTCTAAAGATGCAACGAAAACAAATAAAACCAATCAACTCCGTTTTATTTTCCTTTTAGCAGTTTTGGGGTCTACACTTGAATTTTGATGGCCAGTCATTGCACTTTATGTAGCCAAAATGAAGATCAAATGCACAGTGAGATGCAGTGTAAGATACTCAGCCTGTAAATGGAAGGCTTTGCCCTTCTTTTTACAAGACTTGCAGTTTCCTTCAGCCTGGGATTTCCTGTGGGGCACAGCTAACCCTGCTGCAAAGGAAGCTTGCTGCTTTCATTGATTCTTTGTTTCTTGAAAACTAGTATTCAGTGACACCCATGTCCGGAGAATTTTGCTCCTTTGCTTGCTTGATGAAGAAAATACGCTCTCTGCTAAACTGGTGCAAGTATGTAAAGTACGTCTTTCTCTCTCTCCCTCTCTTTTATCCATCTTTACAAAGTCAACTCAAATTTTACATTATTGCAACTGTGCATCCCCTTTGGTGTTTTCTTTTCAAGGTAAGAAATACATACAGGCTTGGTGGCTCTATTGGAAAAAAAAACAACAAATGCTTTTCTGTTGCCCTTGCCAGATGAGTCTGTGCTTTGTGGGTGTCATGGGTGCAGAGCTGCAGGTGCACAGGGCTCCATCCCTCCATCCATGGCCAGAAACTGGTGGCTGCTCCTTCTCTGTCTCCTTAAGGAGAGGTCTGTGATGGGGCAGCAGAGATGTTGCGGGTTAAGTGAGTCCTCAAGCCTTTCCATTACTTGTAAATCCATCAATTAATGACAATCATTCCAGCAGTCTAGGCAACAGATGATTTTGTGAAAGCAAAAGGTCTTAATCCACAAAGATGAAGAGAAGAGAATGTGTGGTTCTATGGTAAAGCAATTGTAAAGCAATTCCAATTGAAACCCAACCTTTGGGTTAGATCTACTTGTACCTTTACAGAGACAAGCAACAAATGACCCTATTTGGTCTTTATCCAGGACTTTAAGCATTTAAAGTTGATGTTAACCCTCAGGCAGAGGCTTGGATATTTCCAATTTTTTACCTTAGCCTCTTACAGCTTTTGAAGCAATCATATCCTTTTTTGTTGTTTCCTGGAACTTCTCTGAATATCTACAAAGGGCAGTACAAAATTTGAGCCCTATTTTCAAACTGTGTTGTTTCTTACCTCAGTGGTTTCACCAGGACCTTCACCTATTTCTGTCCTTAGTGCTACTTCTTTATGATAATGTTTTTGTAGTGCTCCTCTTAAGATTATCTGCTGGCCTAATATACTGATAATATTGACATCCTTAGCACGTATACACATCTGTACCTCATCGTTTGAGCTAGCAAATGTCAATAAAAGGCAACTTAGATTTAAAAAGGGGAAAGGGGCAAGCTTTCTATAAACAGTGCAGTAGTCTTTGTGATGAATTGGGTGTAACCGTGGAGAGTGGCAGAGGTGAAGCAGGCTGTCTGTTAAACAGGAAATGAGTGATTAACATTTTTTGTCCTACTGATCATAATTATTCCCACTGGCTGAAAAAAATAAACACCTCTCAGTGTCTCTTTACTGCAGTTGCAGAATAAAATTTTAAGCTGTTAGTCATTCTGGCATTGTACAGATGAACTACTACTTCATTACTCCAAATGGTTTTATTTATTTTAATAAACTTTGCTTATAATTGGGATTCTTGTTTACCTTGTAATAATCTCTTTGTGCTCTGCACTCAGCAACAGCTTTGCCTCAGACCGTTATCCCTACTGTAGTGCTTGCATCCTGTGGTTGCTGCATTAGAGCCTGCAGTGACTAACAGGGATACTGTCTGCCACGGATCACAATGGCTTTCCTCATGGCTCATTGCACTGAAGATAATTCTAATCTCTGTAATCCCTTTGGGTGTGCATTAGAGGTGCTGAGTAGCAATAATCTTGGCTGTGATGTCACTCAACAGGTTATCTGCAGGTCTTCTCTGTCTTACCTTTCTTGATCAAATTAGTGAACTCTTCAAAATGTACTTTGTTTTTTTTTCTTTGAAGGAATTGACCATATCCCTGATGTCAGCATGTTGATTGACTCAATCCTTTATCAGTTTTTCTCTTTTATCACCTGGACTTGATGTCAGAGCACGCAGGTTGTACATACAATCCTGCTTTGCTACTTTGCATTACAGATGTGATTGCAGCAGAGGCTGGTTCTGAGGGGAGAGTTAGGAGAAGGCTTTGTGAGAGGTGAGAAGCCCATCTGCTGGGGCACACAGACTTCAAAATGTTCCTCTTCAGTGAGGCTTCAGTCCTGGCCTCCCACATCACTAATGAAGTAAGGAATCAGAGTCACAGAATGACTTGGGTTGGAAGGGACCTTAAAGCCATCCAGTCCCAACCCCCTGCCTTGGGCAGGGTTGTCACCCACTTGATCAGGCTGCCCAGGGCCTCATCCAACCTGGCTTTAAAATGCTGCTTCTTCATCAGAAGCATATATGCATATACATATATTTACATTCCATATTTGTGGAAAACTTGTATTATCTATCTACAAACAGGAATCTTTTTCTTTGTCAAGCACTTGTGTTTTTCTGCTGGTCGCAACAGCAGTCTTTGTTTGGATTGTTCTTGGGTTTTATGCTCACCTTTTCTAAATGCCCCTGTAGAGAAAGTAGGAAGGTGTTAACATTTTATTAGAAATGTCCAAATTGCAAGCATGGAAAAGTACTTTAAAGGAGGCTGCCTAGAATGAAGATTAATTATATATCTTTTTTATAGTGGTTGGGAATTCTTCAAATACATGTCAGCAGAGTTGTATCCTGACATGTGATTATGCCAAGTCCTTAAACACCAAATTCTAGAGCTGTGTGTGTTTATTTTCTGTTACTGCATGTTATGTTTCAGAGGAGAGAGCTCCAGAGGTGGTAAAATCCCCTCCAGTCCAGGGTGCATTGTGGGGCAAGGGGATGCAACCTGGAGGATGGCCAACCCTTCGACAGCTGTGGAGAGGAAGTGCAGTAGGGTATAAATCCATGGACTTAACTGCAGAAGGAGCAGGACTTAGATCATTGTCAGTGAACTATGGGCACAATAGACTTCTTGTGTCCAGGAGAGGCGTGTGTAGTGGTCATATAGTGATAACATACAGTCTGCCACATTCTTGTACATTCACTCAGGGAACAAAAGATTGCTGAAATCTCTTCAAAGGGAACAATCTGAGAAAGCATCTCCATGTTTGGAGATGATGTCTTGTGGGTGGTGTTCTGGGAAAGACTCTCACTATGCCACCATCTGTAATGAAAAACACAGAAATGCAGTACAAGGTCCCTTGCAGTGTTTCTGCGCTTTTTCTAGCTGAAACTTCTTAGCTGTGTAGGACAAAAATGGAGTCAAACAAAAGCACCCCCCTAAGAACAAAGGACCCAAAAAAGCATGACCTGTTTGGGAGGAAATCCTGCCTTTCCACCTTCATGCAGCTGCAGGTGGCAAATTGCCAGCCTCTTCTAAATATGACTCTTAGACCTGAGGCTAAGTGATATGCTTTCTGTCCATACTATTATTATTATTTTAGAGTGGTTGAGGCTCCAAGAGGAGGGTGATTTGAACATCTGAAGCTGCAGTAAAATTCCAGTACACAAACCTAGAGAGACAGGTCTGACGTCCTCTGTAACAGCCTATGTAAATGCTGGGTCTTTCCTTCTCTCCTGCCAGGCTTTTGCTTTGGTATCCTCTCCATAAAAGTCACCAATTAACATCATTTCATAGTGATGATGTTAATTGATAGGTCTATGAACTTCACTTCTACCAGTCCTCAAACCTAACTTTCTTACAAAGCATCTTCCTATTAAAATATTGTTCAACTCTCCATTAAAATAAAAAGGCAATCTCAAGTCTCATCTCGATTCCTTTTATTTTTTTCTGAATCACTGTTGTCTTAGAGGATTATGTCAAAAGCAGTATTGAAGTGTCACATTTACAGCTTTATCTCACCCTTCCAAATCTGCTTTAGATTTTGCTTGGAGAGATCAGAGAATTACAGTCAGATGCTGTTCCCCTGTCTGTATTTACAGCCATTTCCACTGATGCTAGTGTCAACTGACTGACAACACTTGTAGACCATTCCCTTGAATAAACTGACATAGTAAGTAAAGGACTGCTGAGATGACTTCTGAATGAAAAATTGGTGGGCAATCATAAGACTGTTAATTTTTATAGATACACTTAGCCTGTCTTGCTCTTACATAACTGCCTCACACTTAGTTATGGCTGCATCTGTCTCCAGACGCTGAGTCCTTCACCTTTATTGCCATACTGGTGAATCTCTTGTCCAAGATGCTGTGGTTTGCTTTATTGTAGTACCACTGGCATGTGTGCTTTGGTAGCAGATTTGTGATAGGAGATTGCTTTTTTTTTTTTTTATTGTTTCTTTTTCAGTACCAATTGTTGCAACCAATCCTTTTTCTCTCATTTAGGTGGCTATCACAGCACTGTAGTTGAACAGGGAGGGAAGGAGCCCCCAGTAGAGGACCCACGCAGGCTTTTACAACACTTGAGTTTCACAGCTCTCAGAATACTCCCAGTTCCACAGTCTGATCCTGGAGAAGGCTGCAGTGAGCCTGGACTGTTGGAGAGGTCTTGCAGTAAAGTTATACAGGAGCTCTACTTTCCTCTCCCAAACCTGCTCCAAGGAATGGGGTGGAAGAAAGACGGCCAGCGTACCTGTATGTCCTCTCTTCAAGTACAGGCTTACACTGTTGTTAAGTTCAATAAAGCAGCTATGTTTTCAAGGTGTTTCTCTTTAGTAAAACACCAAAACAATTCACTGGAAAAAAAATAATAATTAAATAAATCTACTTCCATTGTAAGGCTTCTTTTTTTTCAGCAGTTATTCAGATTAATCTTCAGCTGCCTGTTTAAAGAGTATCTCTTGGGCTTAAATACAGTAGGGATCCAGGAATTACATGTCTCAGACTTATTGTTAGTAAATGTAAATCAGTTTCAATTTATTTGTTGTTTAGAAGAAGAAGCGGGGTGTTCTTGTTGCGATGTGGTTCAGTTTCAAGAAATGTCAGTAAAGTAGATGAATAATGTAAGTGTGCAGAATCAAATGAATCATTTTTTTTGGTTTCGTTAGTTTTATTAGCTGGTAGTTGCTCATTACATAGAAGGCAAATATTGGTATTGCATATTTTGACTCTTCATCAGCAAGGACCACCAATACCTGTATCCATAGCACCTGATCTTCTTGCTCAACTATGGCTGAAATGTGAAGTACATGCTGACGTTTGAAGGCCAAATGGGAGCAAGCTTCCTGAGCTTCATCTCAAACATGCAGACTCAGTCCCAGGAAACACCCCACAGGTGGCAGCAGTCTGGCTCGAGTCGTAATGCGGGTTTGATAAAATTCCAACGCAGATGCTTTCAGGCTGACCTGGAACTCATTGCTGTGCTTGGGAGCTCAGCTGGACATGTAGCCAATTGCTTTGCGTAGCCTTCAGGTTGGCTTTGGGAGGCTTTGCTTCAAAGTCTTGCCAAAAGCCGGCGTTCGAAGCAACTTAGAGCACGCTGAGGCGGCGGGGCTGCGGCTCGCGGTGCCGCTTCTATGGCTGCCAAGTTCCACTGCTGAAACTATACTTTTTTATCAGGTCCTGTTTGCGTCTGGCAAAGATCTGTAGACACAACATCATTAACAGCAGTGCATATTTTCACAAGATTTACCTCTTCAACACTTTTTCCAAGTTAGTAAATCATAGCTTCTTTAATGTCCTGCTGGCTGCGTGAAAAACAGGAATTTATGTAACAAGCTCTGGTTTGCAAACCTTTTCCTGTTAGGAAAATTTTTTTTTTTTCATTGTTGGCAGCGTTAGGAGACAGCTCTGTTACTCAAAGAGTGACCTCAGATGTCCTCAGTGCAATAATACCAGATTATAATATTTTTGATGACTAAGGAATAGCAGTAATTTCTTAAATATTTAACGCTTCTCTTGCGGAAAAAAGAGAGTTGAGCACGAGCAGAAGATTTTCACTGCCTGATGTTTTGCATGCCTTATATGCTTATTTTCATAGTAAACACTCAGCCTAAGCCAACTGGGTATGTTTACAAAATACAATAAAAAACTGAACTGGCGCAGGAGGTTTTTTAATCAACAGACGTGCAGAACAACTTTCTTGCGACATTGCTAACTCTGGAATTGTGTCAGCCTTTAATTCCGCTTTGGCCCTACAGTGAAAACAAAGGGCTGGCAGGGCCAGCTCCCTGCACTCCTCAGCCCTTCCAACCACAGCCACGGGCAAGTCCAGGGAAAGATCTTTGGGCTTACCCTCCTGACACGATGCTAACACTGCATTACTATGATGTCAGGTCGGACGGGGGAGAGCAGATGCTTGCCTTGAGCCCCAGAAGGCACTGAGCACCACAGGCCTAAAGCTATGCAGAGGGGAATTCCACATGATGATATTTTTATGGGGCTGCATGTGGTGAAAATAACATTTCGAGGCTTTGTCACTGGATAGGAGATGAGATTTTGATTGCAAAGTTACTGCAGTGAAGAGATATAGTCCTATTGCAATTAGGTAATGTCATAAAGATGGGCTTCCTTTCAAAACTGAATAAGGAAATGCTGAAATTGTTGCTGGTGTTGATCTAACTGGGATGATTTATTAAATGGGATGGTTCTCTGGATGGGAAGAAGAGGTTGGAAAGGCTTCTGAAGTTAGTCAGACGTTTTGACTAGCAATTGGGCTGGCTGAACCGTGAGCTACATGATGATGTCTTCTGCCATCTTCTGCTGTCCAGGGGCACTTAGTGACCCGTCTGGTGTGAGGCTGTGCTCCTGTGGGGACATCCTCAGGGTGCTGCAGTCTATAAGGTGTGAACAGTCTCTGGTCCAGGACTATTTGCTGTTCTAATCTGCTGAAGATTAGCCCTAGAGTAACCATTCCTGTTGGGCTCTTCAGGTGGCCAGGCCTGCTTTTGTCAACTGGCTTTCCACAATCCACACTGTGCCATGGCTGTAGCAGAAAATTGGAGCCTCTGATCTCTGATTTTTGAGCAAGATGACTTTTTCCACCTGACGTGGCTCCCTATGACTGTTGATGCTTTTCTTTTATCAGATGGATATATTGGGAATGGGGCAACATGTGCATATTGGCAGTAGCTTTGAGAAACTGGATGTGTGTGGGAGGACAGTTAGGATCTAAGAGGTGAAGGAAGACCAACTTGGTATTACAAGTCACTTGTTAGCTTGTCAAACTGTAGGTTTAGATTCTTAAATTTTTTTTTTTTTTTTTTTTTTTTTTTTTTCTGATGAGGCATAGCTGGTGTCTGAGGAGATAATGAAAAGCTTCAGTATCCCCTGGTCAGTCTTGGCACAAGATGTCTTGTGCCCTCAGGTATTGCATGAGTCAATGTTGCATATTAAAATGTTGATTTTGAAAGAGAAAGATGGTTTTAAGACTAACATTTTAAATGCAAGTTTGTCTGTGCTATTTGCATTCCTTTCTCCCTTGTGATTTCTTAGGTGTTTAGTTATATTTATATACAAAAACTCAATCCTTGGTTTTCTTTGTGTTTTTGCTTTTGACAGAAGTCATTTGAACTTCACTAACGTTCAGAGATACACATGCTGGCATATTTGTAGGGTTTAGAGAAATGTGTGATGAGATCCCATTACAAGGACCATAAAACAAGATCTAATATTTCTCAACTTTGCATGAAAGAAATCCCTGAAAGCCTTCAGGTTCAACTCATTAGACTGAAGCTGATAATAGGACCTTCAGTGGGCTTTTTGGTCTTCTGATATATTTTGCTTCCTAAATCTTGAACATACTGAGCATCTCCTTTTATATAGCTGAATGTTATGCTGGGAACCACAGGTATGAATATAGCACTTGAAAACTAAGCTGTATGTAAGAGGTCTCTCTTTGAGTGCTATCACAAATGCAACCTGTGTTCTTACACCTTATTTTGTTTTTCAGAATTCAATCCGTCACAACTTGTCCCTGCACAGCAAATTCATCAGAGTGCAGAATGAGGGAACAGGGAAGAGTTCCTGGTGGATGCTCAATCCTGAAGGAGGAAAGAGTGGCAAGTCTCCTAGGAGGCGAGCAGCATCCATGGATAACAACAGCAAGTTTGCAAAAAGCAGAGGCAGAGCAGCCAAGAAAAAAGCATCTCTTCAATCTGGTCAGGAGGGAAACGGTGACAGCCCTGGATCTCAGTTCTCGAAGTGGCCTGCAAGCCCCAGCTCTCACAGTAATGATGACTTTGATAACTGGAGTACATTTCGACCTAGAACTAGCTCTAATGCTAGTACAATAAGTGGAAGACTTTCTCCTATTTTGCCAGAGCAAGATGACCTTGGAGATGGAGATGTGCACTCCATGGTGTACCCATCATCAGCCACCAAAATGACTTCTACTCTACCCAGCCTTTCAGAGATGAGTAGTTCAGAGAACATGGAAAATCTTTTGGATAACCTTAATCTTTTGTCACCTAATACGTCAATGACTGTATCAACCCAGTCGTCATCTGCTACACTGATGCAGCAAACACCAGGTTACTCATTTGCATCTTCGACCACAAGTATATGTTCACCAAATCCAGACTACAGGAAATTTACATATGCTCAAGCTAGCATGAACTCTTTGCCCCAAATTCCTATGCAGACTCTTCAAGACAGTAAATCAAGCTATGGATCGATGAGCCAATTTAACTGTCCTGCAGGACTTCTGAAGGAGTTACTCACTTCTGATTCTCCTCCGCACAACGATATCTTGGCATCAGTAGACACTGGTGTTTCCCAGGCTGGTGGCAGGGCGCTGGGCCAAGGTGTACTGATGGTCACTAATTCGGTGATGCCAACTTACGGCAATCAGCCACCTCACAACAAAATGATGAACCCTAACGCCCGCCCTCACCAAGGACATAACCAGCCAACACCTGCAGTTAATGGCCGTGCCTTGTCACACACAGTGAACCCCATGTCACATACTTCAGGTCTAAATCGCTTGTCGACAGTGAAGACTTCGTTACAAGTGCCTATGAGTCACCAGATGCAGATGAATGCTATGAACCCATATGCCCCTGTTAACAGTTGCAACGGCTACGGAAGGGTGGGAATTGTTTCCCTCCACCAGGAGAAGCTTCCCAGTGACTTAGATGACATGTTAATTGAACGGTTGGACTGTGACATGGAGTCGATTATTCGTAATGACCTTATGGATGGAGAAACGTTAGATTTTAACTTTGACAGTGTATTGCCTAACCAAAGTTTTCAGCACAGCGTAAAGACAACCACACACAGTTGGGTGTCAGGATAGGATGTAGTAGGAGGTAAGCTGTGCTTTTTATAATAAATCTGAAAAACAGCTTAAAGGGAAGACAGATGTCAAATGCTTAAAACCTGGGCGATCGCTTTTGTTGGCACATGAAGTGCCTCTGTTCCAGTCAGTGGTTTTTTCAGTTCTTTATTAGTTTGTAAATCAGGTTTGCACTGGTGCACTGAGATCGCCGTGTACCTCCTTCTCCTACTTCATTTGGAGTGCTAATATTTTGCCGTTAATATTTTGAACCAAAAAATTTCTGGTAACCAATAATTAATGAAAATGTTTTTCCCCATTTAATTTATTTTAAAGCTAGTTTGAACGTATTTTAATAGACTTCATCTTTTGGTGTGAATGTTAATTTGTTGTTATTGTTGTTGTTTTTTTTTTTTTCCCTAGGCTACGGTTAAATTCTCCAGACTTGTCTGACAGCAGGAACTGAGAAAAGCAGTACAAAGATGTCCTTCACCTTCCTTTTTAATTTTCTTGACAAAGCTGTGCGCGTACACTAGCTTTTTTTGGGGTCTTTTTTTTTTCTTTTCTTCTTCCTTTCGTCAGAGTTGGCAGCAGACTGATTATTTTCCTGTACAGGATGTTTGCCCAAGGTTTGCAGGTTATGTGCTGCTGTAGATAAGAACTGTGCCATTGGAAATTTCATTACTCTGAAGTGCCAAATCCACTACACCATATAATCACAGCAAAGACTCTTACTTACATCATGTCGTGCTTTCGGTTTTGTACAGTATGATCTGTAGAAGAATTGTTTTTTAAGACTATCTGTTTTGGTCCAAGAAAAGTTTATAAACTTTTGTAAGAATACTGTGATGATCTCATGCCCTACGTAAGTTTAACCTTCATTGATGTTACCTGTGTTCTGATGATTTGAGATAACTGTGGACTTGCCTTGCAGCAGTACGAACTGCTTCATTCTACTTAAAATTGTCACACATTTCATATGGGAACAGAGTAGCCGGTTTATATGATCCTACTAAACTCTCACTATTCAAAGCAAACAGTAGGTTAAATGCCATTTGATAAGTTACCTGTATTCATGTAAATTTATGCAAGAATATATCTGGATTTCATTGTCAGACTAATGACTTTGTTGTTGGACTTAAGATAATTTTTGGAATACTTTCCAAGCTATTTTTCTTATAATTAAAATCTACTTTTGTTACATAGGCAACTTGAAAAATAATTCTGAGATCTGGCAGCATTCATAACCTCTTCATTTTGTACAGTATTTTAACTGGATTAAGTACTTGTTTTTATAAATTTCCCTAGCACTTGGGAGTGCTAATAAAGGAAAAGCTTAATAAGTATATTGAATACAAAACATTTCTGTCCCTTTTTTGTTGTGTGATGTATAAAAATAGACAACTTTATGTTTAGGAAATATTTAATCAGTTTTATATATGCATTTTTAGAAATGTCATCTGCTTCTGCTATCATTTTAACTCTGACTACCACAAAGTGTTAAGTACTCATTGTTAGATGCTTGTACAATGCTTCTTCACACTTATATTTATTTCATGGAGGTCTCATAATGTTTGTACACCTGAGAGCAGGACCATTTGGAGAAAATTCATGATTTTGATAAAATTAAAGACAAAATTGATCTTTTCCTTACTTGGCACTGGTTTTAGAGTCTGTCCGTGTTTTTGTCAGCATGCAGTATAACTGAGGTGGCAAAAGTGCTACATTTTAATGGCAGGCTAAAACTTGTGTGACACCCCATTACAGGAAAATAAAAAGCAAAACTACTTTTTTTTTAAGTAAGAAAGAAAAAGTAAGTGGGAAAGTTACACAAACTCAAGAACCTTGGGATAGGGGTGAGTATTAATGATAGAGGCATTGTTCCTGTGGAAACACTTGGTCTTGTTTGAGAGGCACATTGACAGCTTCCTGAGGATTTTTAGGGTTGGGTCATTGATAAGAGATTTATCTTTTTTTTTTTTTTTTGCAGTTAATAAGGCAGTTTTCATGGTTGTGTGGAGCATGGGCCTCACCTGTCTTTCCATTGGTCTACACACCATTTATGTTACAGAAATCTTTGGAGCTGACGGGACAAACAGTTTATGTGCTTGCAGAAGAAAGGGAGAAAAATGAATTTTCACTGATTGTGGTTTTGTCTACGATGCTCACAACTGGAAAATGCTCTAATTGAAACTCTGCTTCCCTGTAGTGATGCTGTATGGTGGAGAAAAAAAGGGGATGTGCCAAGAAAATGAAGTTCAGTAACAAGCCATATATTTAATGATCCTGTTAGGACTTTCCTAAGACTCTGCAATGCATCTACTGATGTGCTAGCATTTAGCACCCTGTTGGGCTTAAATGACTACTAACTACAGCTACTTTTTAGATATCTAATTACAGTTGTCAGCAGTTCCGGGGGTTCAGGGAGCTGTCCTGTGATACAGGATCTCCCCCCGTGTGATAGTGGTTTTTGAACTGTTGAGCATTAATTGTTTGTGGTGCCGAAGCCTGAGCAAAGCAGCCTGCTTTTATGGCCAAAAACTTCAACTAGCATCATCACCATCAACTTCACATTCTCTAAGACTTGATGGTAAACCCGGGCGGTGGGCTCACACATGAGTTTCTGAAGTTCTTTCTTTCTGCTGCGTGCACAAAAATGTTTGTTCCCAAATGGGGATTCATAGCACAGTTCAAAGTAGGCACAAAATCCACCTCTGTGCGCAAAGAAGGCAGTGCTTAACTAAGCTCTATGGGGTTGCAGCTAAACATGCTACATTTAACCATATACCTCCTGTTTATTATTTACTGCTACTGTACAAATTCCTAGATACAGGTGTTTTCTTCCTTTCCTTTTATAACTATGAATATCATAAATGTAGCTGTCCCTGAGTTACAGCAGTCTGTAGGAAGCCCCTTTTAATTACTGAAAGAAAACAGTTGTAGATAATCAGAGGTTTTGGGTCGTGTGGTCAAATTTACTTTCTCTTGCATGGTGCCATCCTAATATTTTGCAATTGTAATTCTGGAATACTGTGAAGTCTGATGAAGGTGTTGTCTGCCTTGAAAGCAAACATTATGCGACCTCTGGTAATAAATCCTTTTCCAGTAAAAAGTACCGAGTTTCTGGAGTAACTTAGTTTGTCAGAATTGTTGTAAATGATTGGTTTGTGAATTGTGCGGATGATCTTACCTATGCAGCCTTGTTTTTGACTTTTCTGGTTTGTACTGTTATTAAAAGTTTATTGTATTATAGAGCTGTTCAGATATTTTAAATATAAAGATGTATTGTTTCCATAATATAGCTATATGATATATGTTTAAGTAGTAGATGCATTAATTGGAAAGCTCTGCTTTGATAAACCGACAATTTGCCTACACTTATAAGCAAAAGTCACATTGCTTATTATTGGCTTAAGTCAACAGAGCGTCCCTAAGAAGAGAAGGTAAAATTGGACCAATTATAAAACAGTATAAAATTTGCACTTGTTAAACCACTGGATGTATGTTAGTACTTTTTTTATTTTTTTACTGATTTGAAATTCCTATTTTCATGATGAAATTGCTAGGATCCTTAATTTATGACTGATTTTAAATAAGGTATTCTCATTATTATTATTATTGTTTTGGTAATCATAATGTAAGATGCAGCATGGTTTATGCAAACAGAAAGCAAATTACTTGGCATTAAACCTGGCCTCCTTTTCGAGGGTGTTCCACAAACCAGCAATATCTGGAGAGATTGGCATGTACGTACCGCTAGCTCTACTTGCGAGTGGCGTGACAGCTCTTCAACGCTCCACTGCTCTGACTTAGTCACACAGCAGAATTGAAATTCAAACGTGGATATTTTCAGAAAAGTGCCTGATGTACTTTTACAGACACACGAGAACAATCCCTGACAGTTTGTTGTATAAAGCCATAAATGTATATAAATTATGTTCAAAAGGTTTTGTGTCCTTTCTTGTATACGGAGAATGAGATTTGTACCAGGATTCTACTTGTGATTAGTAATCCTTCTGCTCAGACGTTGTCGTAATCACTTTCCGTACCGCGTAATCTTTTTAATGATGATGATCCCATTTGGACAATCTTGATGGCATTAGCAATTTTATGTGGAAAAATACCTCATGGTACCCAGTCTTGTCTGACAAGATGATACCATATTAACAAGCAAACACTAACTGCAGAATAGTTAGACAAATTTTCCATTACTTGGTATAAAGGAATTTGTCTCAGAATTACTTCTGGAATTGGAAGTGTGGCAGGTACAGGAACCTACTAGGGCTGTGTTACAAGTGTTTTATCACAGTGTGCTAAATGAAACTTGTTTACAAGTCTTTGAGACTAAACGCAAGAAGAATCCATGCCTGACTCTTAGTGCTCATGAGAGATTTTGTGTAGAGGCACTTTGTTACTGGAAGCTGCATTGCGCAGCACAGACCTGGTTGCCAGTGCTTCAGCAAGCCTAGTTCAGAGAAAATGGCAAAAAAAAGTCCTGAAATCCTTTTGGAATGGGTATTTGTAAGTATAAGCTCTTAATAAAATTGCTATGACATGAGATGGTAACTAGTGTATCAGAATGTTATGTAACGCATTGTTAAAGAAGAAAAAACCTGGGAACACTAGCCATCCATCAGACTGCAGGAAAAATTAGTCTTTTAAGTCCAAATTACATTAGATCCTAACGCTATTAAAGCGGGAGGGAGCCGGCTCTAGAGAGCCATTTTTCTCTTTTCTCTGCCTCTTCCATTAAAGTGAGACACTTCCCAAAGGCCTCTTGGCCCTTCTCCCTCGTTTCTGCCTCTCACTTCCCCTTCCTTCCCAAAGTTCGTGCTTTCCCTACAAGTAAGAGTTTCTATGCCGAAAGTTTGTGCCATGTAGGCCAACCTGCATGCTGTTAAACTCTGTGGGAGCGCTGACGTGAGTGGAGAGAGCAGGAACATCCAATTTTTAATTTTTTTTTTTTTAAATTTAGATTGTGTTTCAAAACAGAGCTGGAAGAAAGGAGGAGAGGCTGCCAAAACAGGCAGCCAACAACACCCACGCCACCATAGTCTTGTGAGGCCCAGATCCTGGCTTGCCTGCAGGTGGGGAGGGAGAGGGCTGGTGGAGAGCTGCTTCCAATGAATTGCTGGCAAAAAATGCCAGTTTGATCTTAAAGTGAGCATAGGTAGACCTAAGGAGAGTGAGAGAACGCCAGCGTACTGCTGCACATAAAACCAGGCGACCTGAAGATATTTAAAAAACGATTTTCCCTTGTACTTTACGACGGTATTTTAGCTTTGCCTCTTTTATTTTTGCACGCTAGGAGAAAAGCATGGAGTGGAAGGTGTCTTCACTGGTGTTCCCAAAAGCCTCACTTCTGAAATGAGAAGACAGTTAAGATCCAGAGATACACTGAGTGTTTGCAAAGCCAACACTTCCAAAGTTGTTGGAAAGGATGTGCATCTAATTGGTACATGAGTAGTTACTGCTGTCGGGAGAGATAGTCAAAGCTTGTCTCTTGGGAAGGGACTGGCTAGCAATTTGTGCCAAGCTGGCAACAAGGGATTTGAATCTGCTGATCAAGCATACAGACCTCAAAGCATCCTTGTGCTCTGAGTCAGTTCTGCATCAATGTAATAAACATGTTTTTGTGCGGAAACATCAGCCTTTCTGTCATGTCAATTGATAATCCAATTAGAAGTACAAATAGCCTTAGATGTTGCAGCTGGCTGTAGTGCAGCTGGTGTGCAAAGATGGGTTTTTATGAACACCCTGAGAAGGAGAAACTTGCACGGAGCAGTGCCTGTGGTCATGACCACTGCTGGAATTGCATGCAAATCCCTGTTCATTACCTGCTTATGTTTTGCCTGGGGTAACGTTCTGGCATATGCCAAAATGATAGCTAAAATGAAGAGGCAGGGACAGCGCCCCATCTTATTTTATTTTATGTTTTTCTACTTGCTGTTGGACCCTGAGGCATTCAGAATTTTTGCATGTGTTTTTTTTCTTGCGAGTAAACTTCTTGCGGGGGTGATTATCACTGCAGTGGTGGGAAAACGGATGAGGGCTTTGAGTACATCAAGAGGAGCACTGTAGGAAACTGATGGGTATAGGGCTATGGAGTGAAGAAAGAGGCAAAGAGACGGTCTGTAAATTGGAGCCTCAACATTTTACCTCCTTGCTGTGTGCAATCTAAAACTGCTTTTGCCATCCGTCAACACAAAGGTCTTTCCAAACAGTTGTATTTCCTTCTCAGTGCCCTAGAGTGATGTTACCTGAGCAGGCAACTGCACAGAGCATGCACAAGAGCTTTGCTGCATTTCCAGGGAACTGTGGAGTTTGGCAGGGATGTGTAAATTGCTTATGAAATATTCAATCCCTTCAATTTTGCTGAAGCCAGGGGATTGTATCTCAGCGTGACCATTACAGAAGTGCATGTATGTGAACTGCAGAGGAGGGGGGGGATAAGAATTTTGGCAGGTATTCTAAGCACTTTCCTGGCTGATGGAGCAGGGTAAGGGAGTCTTTCAGAGGGCAGAGGATTGCTCTAGGGTGGAAGGCTCAGCTTAGCGGGAAAAGAGCTTCCTTTTGGTTGGAGTTTGAAGTTGTGCTCAGTAGCAGCCACAGACTGCACAGTCTCCTGGGTCGATTTGTTGCTTGGGTCTTTCTCACCAGCTGAAAACAAAAGATGTTCTGTGAAACCAAGAGCTGGAGTCTCATTTCAGGAGTCCAAATGTTACCACTTCCTGCTCCTCCCTTTCTTCCCCCTTTACTCCATCAAGTTAGAGCAGTTGAGAGGAGCATTTCTTTTTTTTTCTTCTTTTTTTTTCTTTTTTTTTTTTTTCCTTCCTGTCCCTTCTCAGAGCAGATGGGCTTCATAAGACCTTGTGTCCCTTCAACTCCAACTGTGATGGCCCATCTGCAGTAAGGATATTATCTGCCTCCTCCTTCAGCCCCCTCAACAGATCTATCAGATTAATAGCCAAATGAGCCCTTTCCATGGTTGACTCCAGGAGCCCTTTGAGGTGGGACATTCCATGGTTGACTCCAGGAGCCCTTTGAGGTGGGACATCTCCTCTGTCTCTGCTTCTTTTGCTAAAGGGTTCCTAAATTGAAAACAGGTAGTGAGGGAAGTGCTGGGAAAGGATCTGGACTTGGGGTTGGGTAGCCACTTCACTGTGGTCCTCTCCTATGCTACCTCAGTGTTCAGACCTTGCACTGGGCCTTAGTGAGCACACAGGGCTCCCACTGGATTACCTTCTGAGTAGGGTTTCTGCAGTCACAATGTTTTGTTCAGCCACAGGCTGGCTGCTCATGTAGATCCACGTGTCTGGAAACAGTGTAAAACAAGTGTCACTCGCCTGACCATGAACTTCTTGAGCGGTTGTTTGTCTTCATCACACCAGTCTTGGTGTGGTAGGTACAGCAAGCCAAGTGCCTGCTGGTGACCAAGCACTATGACATGTGAATGGGGCTTATGTTCACTCCAAAAATAATATTGAGCAATAATATTGAATATAATAATATTAAATATGTTGGACTCTTGTATAACTGCGGTGAGAGTTGTTGCTTAGGTAGGAATGACAGCCAGATAAACAGAATCATAGGATGGCTTAGCTTGGATGGGACCTTAAAGATCATCCAGTTCCAAAACTCCTGCAATGGGTAGGGCTGCCAACCAGTAGATCAGGCTGCCCAGGATGTAAAGTAAAAGAATGAGGATTCCTGTCCTTGCGAGGGGTCCTACCATGATCAGAGGAGCTGGGTTTGACTTCCACTCAGAGTTACTTCACAGAGCGTGTGACAGTTGGCAACATTTTGAAGTGATGGGGCAAACAGCAGCCATGTCTCATCCGGAGCGAGCTGTGCTTCACAAATGTGGCTGTCGGCAAGCATGAAGACAAGTGTGGTCTGTGTAACCTGTATAGTTTTCCCGTGGCTTTGGGAATTTTCCTCAGTCAAGTTCCTGTGAGAAATGGGACATAATGGAGGTCCTCTCAGTGCCTACAACTGCTTTACAGAGTTAGCCATCTGAGTACAAGTAGTACTTGGCTTTTCCACACTGGGGAAACTACAACTGCCTTCTCTCGAAGACCTGAAGGAGCTTTGCTGATCAATGAGTTAGAAAAGTGATCACCTGGCATGTTTGATGACCTAAATTACATTACTGAGTACACCATTATACAGGACAGTGAAATGTGAGGCTGTGCCAAGAATTGCAGGAGGATATTCTATGACTATGTGAGAACAGCAGATATGATTGACTGTCGGTAATTGTAAAATAATGCTCAAGGGAGAAGGAAAAAGAAAGCCAAATACATTAAGATGCTTAATGAACCCTGAATGAGCTTCTACTACTTTGAGAACAACCTTGGTGTCATTGGAAGGATTTCTTGAAAGTCTTGGCTCACTGTTAAGCTGTAGACAAAAAGATACGACAGAAATGAGTGGGGGACAAGGATTGAAAACCTCTGTCGTGCTACTCCACATGTAAATTGCACCTGCATCATAAATATTGCATGCTGTTTGACTTTCAAAGAGCATACTGTGGGGCTACAGAGACTCAGAAGCAGAGACTAAATAGAAAAAAAGATGAGTGAAGGCGGGTATAGGTGCATGAGATGGTAGAGATATGTAAAATTATGGATGCTATGGAGATGAAAATAATTCATCATTATTTCTCAGGGCACAAACAGGGGTATCCAATGAAAAGATCAGGCAACAGGTTTGGAATAAAGGGAAGTACTTTTTCACCCAGTACATAATTACGTTTTGTAACTCATTGCCACGGGATGTTGCAAAGGCCAAAAGTTTAAATGGATTCAGAATATGAATTTATAGAAGCTAGGTCCATCAGTGGCTATTAAACACAATGCTCCGGATGCAGCCTCTAGCTCAGGAAGTCTCTAAATGACCAGTTGCTGGAAGCATGTACCAGGGAAGGGATTACTCAGTCCATGGCTGGCTGCTTGTGCTCCTTTCGCCTACACATCCACTGTTGGCCTCTATCAAGGACAGGATATTGGTGTAAGCGGACCTCTGATCTGATCTGGCAAGGCTGTCTTCACCTTCTTAATGGTGGAGGGAATAGGTACAGCCAGAAACAGCTACCCAACACCCTTCTGTAAGGAGGTTTCAAACATCCATGTAGACTTTCTCAGGTCTATGGCAGTGGTTGTGGACTGCCTCTCTCTGTGTTGGAAGACTTATCTGATACCTTTCAGGGCAAGGCATACTCTCAGCTGAGAGTATGTTCTCACTCTAACAAGCTGCGATGTAACAAATGCAAATTACCTGACAAGATTTATAAGACTTTAGGGGAGAAAGAAAGCACAAGGAAGAGAGAGGATCAGGCAAAAAACAAAATTTGCATTCTTTGCAAGCAGCTCTACAGAGGTTACTCTCAGGGAAAGTATAATAGAATTGTTAAGAATGGAAAATACCACTGAGACCAGCTAGTCCAGTCATCAACTCATCACCACCATGCCCACTAGTCAATAAAATGGTGCTTTGCACGTCTCAGCCTCTCCCCCACACTGATGACTAAAGCACTATTTTTCTTGCTTTTATAGGTAGCCAAGTGGTTAAAGTCACTCATTCATACACCTGAAAACCTTTCAGAGATAGTCAATGGTAGTACTGGACAGTAAGCCCAGAAGAACAGGTCTAGAAGTAATGGTGTGTCAGTGGTAGCAACTTCTCCAGTGCTGAGGTCAACCAGAAGATAAATGATGGAGAATGGAGTTCTCTCGGATTAAAATATGAAATTTTCTTGCTGGATTCATTGTCTTTCCTTTGCACGCTAACAGAATGACACCAGGGTTGTTAACTCACTGCAGCTGATTCAGAAATGCTGACCTAAAGATGCAAGGAGAGAATAAGGCTTGTTATCTTGCTTGTAGCTCAGACAGCCCATTATAGGACTTCATGTGAAGAGATCCCGAGTAGACGTTTCGAGTCTTGAATGCCAGCAGCTAAAAATACTGGTGAGAGTGAATTTATGCTTTAGCTCATCAGCCAATATGCGGGAAATCACAGACTTCAGTGTTGAAAATATAATGCTAATGGACTGCCATATGCATTGCAAACTTCGCTTTCTTTCCTTAGATCTGTGTCCAAAGCTCCTTCCTCTGTGAAGCTTTGAAATGTGAAGTCTGATCAATGCTGACTCTTCTCAAAACATTCAAAAAGAATTTTTAAGAAACCTGTCACCTCTACATGTTCCCCTTCAAAAGCAAGTGGTTATTTTCTTTAAATTTCCACCCTTAAAAGAAAATGTTGATATTTTAAACTCCATAATTACAACCTGTAGGTTGCTTAAATTGGCTTAATGGTTGGCACCTCAACTGACTGGAACTTGGGCTTTTTGATTTATTTCAAGTGGAATTACAGAGAACCATGCAATTTATAAAGCACTAGTTAGTCTTTGTTATCAAGCACATCCCCTCCCTTCTCCATCTTTTTTTCAACCACCTTCTTAGTGCTGGGTTTAGTAACGTGTTTATGACTCCCATAACATGGGCAGCGTCACAGACTGCATCCAGAGCTACTTCCCATTTATCCTGCCATCTGCTATCAATTATAACTCAATTTTATTAACAGTATCCAAACATAATAAAAATCTTCCTGTTTTCACAAAACTTGCATCTGTCAGTTTCTGGTAAGTA
This sequence comes from Centrocercus urophasianus, assembly GCF_019232065.1. Lineage (NCBI taxonomy): Eukaryota > Metazoa > Chordata > Aves > Galliformes > Phasianidae > Centrocercus > Centrocercus urophasianus. The sequence goes on from NW_024885532.1 coordinate 25,131,393, forward strand.
ATGGGATTTATATGGCTGTTTTTGATGGTTACAGTTTTTCTCCTCAATTTTTCCTGGTTGTCCTGAACTCTGTTTCAGCAACGTTAGCCATTAGAAACTAGTTGCATTGAGGTCATTTTGACAGGAAGCTCTTTGGCACCCACTCAAGAAGCTGTGAAGATACTCTGAGGCTACTACAAATGCAAAGTGAAAGGTGTAAGTCTACTCCATCCAAATACACTTAATTTGGAGGTGGTTTATATCAATTCATAGAGTGATAGAATCATTAAGATTAGAAAGACCACTAGTTTAATCTAGTTCAACCATCTGACCATTCCCACCATGCCCACTATCCGTGTCTCTCAGTGCCACATCTACATATTTCTTGAACAGCTGCAGGAATGGTGACTTTACGACCTCCTTGTGCTGCCTGTTCCAGTGTATCACCATCTTTCTGAGAATAAATTTTTCATATCACCCAACCCAACAACAACTTAAGGCCATTACTTAATGCTGTTACCTAGGAGAAGAAAACCAATCCCCATCTTGCCACAACCTCCTTTCAGGGAGCTGTAGAGAGGAATAAGGTCTCCCTTGAATCTCCTCCAATCTGAACAATCCCAGTTCCCTCAGCAGCTGTCCATAAGACTTGTGCTCCGGACCACTCACCAGTTTTGTTGCCCTTCTTTGGACACTCTGTGGCCTCAATGTCTTTCTTGTAGTGAAGGGCCCAAACTGAGCTCAGTACTTGAGGTGCAGCCTCACCAGGGCTAAGTACAGAGGGACACTCACTTTCTTCATGTATATCTACATCTATATGTGTATGTATATATATATATATATTTTTTTTTTTTTTTTTCCACGGACAATGGTGTAGTGGTATTCCGATAGACAGTTACAGTGGCTCTGAGGAGCAATGGTAACTTCTATCAGGAAGAATTATGACTTCTTGAAAGGGCCTCTGGCTTGTAAAGGGAACTGGTAATGTTAGGTGGCCATAACCACCAACTTCCCTTGTTCACATCGTTTCTGTGCATCCTCACAGTCTGAGTGAGGAAGGCCTTATAATTCTCCAGTTTAAGAGACATTCATGTATCGACTTTACAGTTGTTTTTTGTGCATTTATTAACTGAGTGACAATGCAAAGCTGTTTCTGGCTGCCAAGGAGATGGAATCCAGCTGGCAGACCTGCTGCTGCAGGGTCTCAGTCGGGCAGCTCCGATGCTGCGTGCTAATTGCTGGAATGTGACTGCTACCCGCGGGGTGAGGAGAGAGAACAAGCTCTGGAAAATGAAGGCTCATGCAGCCCACTGCCAAAGTCTTGGCCACACTGAGCTCCAAGGGACGCTCAGTGTGGTAAGCTGCTTCTCAGCTGAAGGCAATCAGGAGCTTCCCTGTGAGAGTCCCAATCCCTCCTGCTGCACAAAGGGTGTACTCTGTGCAGGGCATGATGGCTTTCAATTTCTTTCTTTCCTTTTAGCTTATCCAGTTGGAAAGCACTCATCGAGGGCTCCGTCTCCAATTCCGTGTGTTCGGTTTCTGGTGGTGCGGATTGAATAAATCATGCTGTGAGAGCAGCCTGTAACTTCAGCTTCCAGTGCCACTGAAGTCACAGGCTGCTCTGAAAATGGTGGGAATATAGCAGCTTTATTTACCTGGGGTGTTGCCTGTCTGTTGGAAAAATGACTCACTTCTCCAGGGGTATCTTAAGGACTTAAGAGTCCTTAAGTTCAAGATGCATTCACTGTGTTAGAATTATCTGCAATTGCTTGGATGATTGTGGATTCTGCTATATTGATAGGAGCAAGACATACTCCTATCAATGCTCCTATGTGAAGGCAGGTGATTTTTGACTTATTTTCTCTCAAGATGAGACCAAAGTATGTATCTCGAATCAGTGAATTTAAATAAAAAAATTCTATATTTCCTCATGCTGTTTTAGGCTACAGGCAGGCAATTCAGAAATACAGTTTAGCTATGTATTTCAACAAGGTATATCTTAGTTATTAGATATACAGAGAAAAATAGTGAACTTGGTATGATGCAGTCAGAAAGAAATCCATCCATAATACAGACTGCAGATACGAACACAATCCTTGACAGATGATGGAAGTCACTGGGTGCTAGGCTTATGGACACCTGGTTTTATTCAGGTTCCAACAGTCCTCCCCTTTTTGGATAGTTTTCTGCCACTAGTTTTAAAATTGTAGATGGCAGAATGGGGCCCCACCGGGGTGGGTGTTGGAAAAAGCCACTCGAGGAAAGAATCTCTGATTTGCAGCTTTTATCGTCTTTGTTGTAAAAAGGGAAACAGGGTAGGAAAAGGGAAAACAAATAAATGCACTGAGTAGCATGCTGGCAAGCAGTGTTATGGCCCACATCTTTTTAATTGTATTTCATATGTGTAGGAATAGAGAAGCCAAGGGAAAGAAGACTGAAAGGACACGCAACCAAAGCAATGAGCTTAATAGAGGGATTCATACTTGTACCTGTGACCATATAATACGAACAATCTTGTATAAAATGAAGAGTTTAGACTAAGTACGGAGAGTATCTGGCCACCAGACTGCTGGGAAACAAAGGATCTCAGCTCCTGGAAGAGTCCTTAATGGTATTCATGTGGTTAATCAGACGTGAACCTTTTTGATGGGGCATGCACCAGGCAGGTGAATGCATTTTCAGCCACTGAGAGAGTCAGACACCAGGTAGAGACATTCTCAATGTGGGAGAGGTGCCAGTGGAATCAAAACAAGACAGGGGCAGTGGAGGTGGACATTATTCAGTGCTAGAAAAACAAAATGTTTGTAGAATTTGTACAAGCTAGGATTTATCTTGAGTTTTGAGATCTGACCTCAGGATTTGATAAATGCATTTTTGCTCGCTGAATCCACTTCTGTTCTGTCACAGGCCAGGGGCAAGCAGATTGATCTGTGGTGGCTAAGGAGGAGTCTCAAGAAAATGCACACCTCCGTGCATTGCAGGCACACCTCAGTGGCCTTCTGTCCAGGCTGTGTGGAGCTGGTATTCTGCTGATCTTCAGAGGAACTGGAACTGGGATTCGTATAGCCAAGTTCTGAGTTTGGGGATGGGACTATCTCTGCAAACTGGCACTCACTTGCAGAAGCAAACATCTGAGACACATCTTCCATTTCCAGCCAAACCCAGTGCCATCAGGAACTTTAGCTATTAGTGGCTGCAGAGCACAAGCAACTCCAGTGACCTCTCTTGGTTCCTGTGTTGACTGTGCAGGGAAGCTGCTTGAGAACCAACACAGGGAACTGATTCAGACAAAAAAGAATGCATCAGGGAAGAAGTCCTGGGCATTACAACATTAGAGAAGAGAATCTGTGGCCCTGAGATGGAACTGTGCTAAGTCAACATTTCTTCCAAAACAAGGCACAGGGAAACCCAGGAGTTATTATGTGGCCCAAAAGGCAGGTGCTGAAACATACACCTGTGACTGTGCTTTTGAATGTAAGTGATGAAGAGCAGTGACTAAACAAGGAAGCTTTCACTCTTCTGGGAGACACTAAGTACCATGGTTTAAATACTACTTTGCCCATGCCCTCTGCTTTTTCCCCTCTGCAAAGTCAGATCCATCTGTTTAAGAGTACTCCAACCAGTGCTTCTGGCGTAGAACCTCTGGGATCATTGATCCTCTTTTTTCCTTTTAACTTCCCATTTTAGCTAAGAGTGAACTGGTTCGGAGCTTAACAAATATCGATTCTGAGCCCTTAAAACTGGAACACATTTGTGAATTTAGTGGCTTAAATTTTCCAAGAAATTGCTTTCTGACTTGGGGTAAAAACTTACTCTTGGCATGGGAACTCCCCAGTGCTTGTTATGCTGGTTTGAAAAGTTCAGCCCCATTTATGGTGCTGGCTACTACATTCCCTTTTGTTTGAGAGAATTCATGACAACTGACATGCCCTCACCACCCACACACCCATCCTATGAGGCCTTTGGTCCGTAGTTTAAGCCCCCAGAGAAATTAATAGAAACAAAGACATGCATACTTTACAGTGTAGAAGAATTTCTAGGAGGCACTTTATTTTCAGACATGGATGGATCTGTGCAAAATAAAACTGTTTGTATGCGGTCTAATGCTCAGATCTACCCCTAGCTCCTTGTAATTCTTTTAGAGAGCTTGTTTGGAAGAGAAGACCAAGGCTTTTTCCTCCTATTTCTTCTCCAGCCCATCTTTAGACTGTGCAGTGTTGTTACTTTTTGGAGCCTGTGGTCAGTGTGCTGTGGCTCTTAGAGTCCAGCTTCTCAGTGTTCCACAACCAGGTGTAGCAAGCTGCTGTTTCCAGTCTAATGACCTGTTCAAACACGACTTTGTGATAAGGCATGAAGCATGCCCATAACACATGATACTTGGAATAGGTCACCGTTGGGATATTTTGCTGTGCTTTTATTAAACTGGCTGATGGCCTCAGTTTGAACTGTCTGGTTCTAGCAATAAAACTCAGCAGCTGTGAAGTCTATCAGGTGCTGAGGGACCTTTGGGCATAGGTTAAGCCCAATGTCTTTAGGTCTGAGATGTTCAGCTTTGGAGACTTTAGGCTATAAAACTGCATTTGTTGGAAAATTTAAGCTGCTAAATCCACAAATGTGTTCCAGTTGTAGGGGCTCAGATTCAGCATTTATTCAGCTTTTAGCTAGCTCACGCTCAACTACAATGGGATGTTAAAAGGAAAAAAGAATAAATTACTCCAGAGGTTCTATGCTATGTCCCCACAACTATTCCTACCTATTTCACAGCAGGTTTTAAGAGCTCAATTAATGAGTCTACTTTTTATTTCCTCGGGTAAAAGAACATGCCTAAGCGTACGTGTTGCTCCTATGAAGGCTGCTTCCTTGGACTAGAGCTTCCCACTCTTCCCCGTGCACAGCAGAGAGGACGTTGGTGTCATTCAAGAGCCTTGCACAGGAGAACTGAAGACCTTCGGCCAGTTTCTGCTATTTCACAGAATCATTAAGGTTGGAGAAGACCTCCAAGATCGCTTGAGTACAACTGTCAATCCATCACCACCATGCCCACCAGCCTCATGTTCTTCAGTGCCGCATTCACACGGTTCTTGAAATGCTTGCTGTCCATAAGCAGACTGAGTTGTAGATTTCTGATGAATCCCAAAACAGAGGTGGTTTTTGAACAGTTGGACATTCTATATCAGTGCATGATAATGTGTGATAATTAGTGATGAGAATAAAACATCTACTACAAAACTAATTATTTGTCCCTATAGAGGGAAAGAGCTGGGGAAGATATACTCTGGATCACTTATTTCTTTAACAGAAATTCTTCCATAATCATAAGAAAGAATAAGAATAAAAGAAATTTTTTCTCTCCCACTCCTCAGATGAAGACGAGAAGGGACAGAGCCAATAAATGCAGCAGGTGTTTGAGCTAATTAGTAACAATTTTGATCAAACATGGGAAAAAAGGGCCTGAAAACTCCTCAGGTTGCAATGAAATACTTTTTGTCACCTGGCAATGTAGACCAGACGTCCCCTGTTCTGAGCAACTTTTCTTAGTAATACTATCCCCCTCCCTGAGGTGGCTCAGCCATTTGTTAGTGGATTTCAGTCTTGGTCAGCAGCTGTTCTTCTTTGGTGTAACAATGACCCAATGAATCTGAGTGACGTGCTGCAGTGAAGAACAGATTTCACTTGGTAGTTTGAAAGCAGTCACATCACTTACTGTTTTTTTGTTTTGTTTTGTTTTGTTTTGTTTGTTTCTTTTCTTTTGCTTTCTTCCTATTGCTGCTGAGACAGTGAGAGCCCAGACCCAAGCTCACTCGGACAGGTTGCACAGACTGCTTGCCAATTAGGTCACATATGGAGCTGTAACAGCCCTTGGCTGGGTTTCAGGAAGCAAAGGTGTGCAATTCTGTGGCAGCTCCGCCCCAGCCAAAGATGAGGGAATTATTCTCCCTAATTTACAGTAACGAGAGCCAGCGTCCCCTCCCACAAAGCTGCAACGCAAGAACTGAACTGGCCCAACTGACTCCTGCTTTCTATTGGTCTCTGCCTCATGCCTATGTGGAAACTGGAGAGCAGAAACACAAACAAGTGAATGTTATTGTTGTAGATGCTGGGCTGGTCACTGTAGGTATCTTCTTCAAAGACCTCAGTTCTTACTGGGAAAGTACCAAGAAGAAATGATGGAAAGACCTTATGTCATGTTGCTGAGCCTAAGCTGACAGTGCTTGCAAAACAACATAGCTTTTTTTGGATGTGTTTTTCTGTGTTAGTCCTGCCTCGCTGGGTTGAGGGAAATGATTGCCATTTCACAGGGGGCCAATAAACACTGTTAACAAACTTCACCTTTTTTCTTGTACTGTATATTAGAACATAGGTGACTCTTCAACACCACAAGTGGTGGAAAAATGGGTGTATATGAACAGTGTCCTGTAAGACTCTGCTTTTGTCCATTGACTGTAAAGGAATTCTGAAGTGTCCAACCCTGATGGAGATGCTAGACAAGTTTCCTAACCTCTGCCTTCAGCCTCTGGTTCTTGTCCTAAAATGTTCTGATAGAGTGGATAAATTCTCTGGCAAAATACCATGGTTTTCTCACCTAATCTTCTATGAGAAACAATTTGTAGTGATTGGCAGGGTTCTTAAAAAACTCTTCAGTCATTCTTTTGAGTTCCTCTCTGATTTCCAGTGTGCTTTCTGACATCAGAACTGAGTACACTGAATCAGCAGTAGTCATGTGGTTCCTACTATGGATGTCGTACAGGTCTATTCATACATCCAAATAGTGCATTTATTTTTTGGCCAGAATGTAGTGCTGCAAGCTTGCTGTCAATTGTCTGCCAGCTGTGGATGCCTGAAAGGTTTCTTTGCCTATGGGAGCATTACTTAAGACATTCCCTTGATGGTTATTGCCTTTGCCATTTTGACATTACCAGTTTTAATTAAACTTGTCAAGCATTTTATTGATTTATTTATCTTCTGCCACCATGGTCCAAATATTAGTGCCCAGAAAAAAAAATTCATATATATTTAAGCAGATCTACAATGCCTATAGCTTCTGTGAAAAATTGTGTCCTGTTAGGACATCAGTTTAATTTGATGGGATTTATTTTCCATAAATCCATGCTAATTCTCTTTAAATTCATATAATTCTACATCATTCTAAATACTTTTATCAAATGCTTGGCTATTTTGCTAATGTCAGTAGTAGAGAATCATAGAATCACCAGGGTTGGAAAAGACTTCCAACATCACCCTGTCCAACTGAATCAGACTGATAGAATTGAGCTGAACTTTTTATTTACCTTTTTGTCTAGAGAATGAGCTCTGAAGGGCAATGAATTGAGTGCCTTAGCTCTTTGCAGCCCATGGACTTCTGCAAAACAGGCCTAATTATTGCAAAGCAGTCACTGAGAGGCATTGCTGTTTGTTGTAAAAAAAGGGTGTGGACAAAGATAAATTGTTAGATTTTTTGGAGGCCTAATTAGGAGGCCATCTGCAATGTAAACAGTACCAACAAGGTAGGCAGAGCCACTGCCAGATGCTAAACAGTGAAAGCCAGCTTAGCTTATGTTAGCCCACCGACTACATTAGCTTACTGTCTTGAAATTAAATCCCTTGCAAAGGTTTTAATGATGCTGTGGATTTTTAGTTGTGCCTTTGGGTTGTTGGGATGTATCAAGCTAAACAGATTTTAGAAACAAAGGATGAAACCTGTAGACCTGTCTGACTGGTTGATCTTGGAGGCAGCGCAGCTATACAAATGAAAAATATCCTTCTAAGAATACTTTGTGATGGAAATGGAGTTGTTTAGAAGGAAGAAACGGGTACTATCCCGTGGCAGTTACAGCCAAGGTCCATTATTCACAGAATCAACATATTCCTAGCTCTACGGAGAGGTACTCCACCAAGAGAGTTACAATCCAGGAGTTATCTAGGAATAATAGGAAATTCAAGAAACTGAAGAGGGAATAGGGTACTTGCTCTCCAGAGCAGTTGTTTGTGAACGACTTGGGTGCTCTCCACAAGAGGCTCCAGGTGTGTCTCTGCTAGCAGGATGCCAGGCTCACATCACCCAGCATGCCTATGCAGCGGGGTGCTCTTGCTGGCTGGATAGCCCAAATCTAGAGGAAACTCTATTGAACCCATGTGATGTGCATGGATCCCACAGTCCGGCAGAAGAAATTCTGCTGTGTTGCTCCTAGCTCTTGACATGCAGTGTCAATTGCCACACTGGAATCTCACAGGAACAGTTTTTACCTCTCATGGAAAGATGATGGCAAAAAGCAAACCAGACAATGCAAAGGGGCATTCTGGAGTTCCAACAACATATCCATATCTGTCAATGAGTGCTTTGAAAACTTTCCTTCACTTGAGAAGGATTTAAGGCTACCTTGGTGCTGTTTTTCAGACCAGGTAGTGGTAATGGTGCATATCAGGGGAGAGAAAATGGAAAAAAAATAATCCTTAAAGGACACAAACCCAATAGAAGCTGAAGGCTTGCTGGTGCAATTGCTGGTGTCTCTGCTGTGAATTTGTTGTCTGCCTGCAGATCAGAACAGGAAGCAAGGCTTTGAGAGTTTTGTCAGAAAACCTCAAAGCTTTTGATGGTATTATAAAAGTCAAGTATATTTTAAAAAGGAGGAAAGTACCGGACTGTGTTCTGTACAAGACAATTGGGACTTTATAATATTACAGGAAGCTGCATGTGAGAATTGCAGAGAAGTTAAAGTCTGTGGTATCAATGCACAGTAATAACTGAGCTCTCAATATGTTCAGTTTATCCCCCTTTTGGTATATTTCCGGGCACACACAGCATCACACTGGTTGAACTGTGGAGAACAGACTCATCATTTGAAAGGCACTCACAGTGAACCTTCCCGCAGGTTATCATCAGTGTAAAGGTAAAAATAAAACAGTCAAAATCTGCACACTTATGCTTGATTGCACATCAGATAAGTTGGCCAGTAAAGAGTGTTGTCTTTCCATGTTGACAGTGAAAAAATGGGGGAAATGGTGGTTTTGGGAGGTCTGAGAGTGGGAAGGTAGGTTATTTGTGAACCCAAACAAGGGGAGCAAGCTGGTAATTGTTGACATCTCAAAGACACTGGAAGTAAGCACAGAAGTAAAAATTTCTGTCTCAGACACATGTGGATATGTGCTGAACTTATAAAGCTAAGATTACAATATGTTTGTATGTAGGAAACTCAGAAAAAGAATTGACCCTGAAAATACTTCCACCCCTTTGTGGCTGGCCTCGTACCAAGCATCTATGAGTCTGTCTTGGCAAAACTGAAGCAGAACCTGTTACAATCCACTCAAGACTAAATTGTAGATAATTGGACACTGGAGAAACTGAATTATGAAGTACAAACGTATCCATGGAAGAATCACATTAAGGAGTCCTGAATAAGTGTCCTATCTACCGTATTTGGAGCCCTGTTAAGAGAGATTTTTTGTTCTTCAATTCTTATTACAGGCTGCTGTGGTAAAGATTTCCAAGCTGCTAATTCACTCAGTCTGAAAGCACAATGTTAAATTTTTAGAGATTTTATTTTATTTTTTTTTAATAGCAGGAGGTCAATATTGACTCTGCATAAAAAATAGATGTATGTAATTTAAAATAATAATAATCAGTTGTCTTCCTCAGATGAGAGAGAGAGAATAACAAGTGGCACAGGACCACCAGAGCCTGGTGGGGCTGTTTCTGGGCTTTGTTTTATTGCTGTGAAATATTTATCCTCTAATGAGTAGAAAGGAGAGAAGGTATCCTGTGAGCATAAGGAACCTCTTTGCCATTCAAAAATGTATGGGCTCAAGAAGAAAACTCTCTGTTATCTTCCCAAAGTGTTTTCCTTTCCCACTGACCTTGCTTGAACATGCCAAATCTCCCAGATGACTAAATATGAGAATCATAGAAGAGGTGACGATAAAATTTCCTGAATGACAGGTGAACACAAGGCTGAGCTGTTGCTTATAGCTGCCATGTGTTTTCTCGACAGGAATAAATGTCAGTCTTCAAGTCAGGCTGCAGCATGGCTCACACTGGTTTTGACAATTGACTTTCCTTCTGGCTACATTTGTCTCAGTTACCACCTCTGTGCTGTTCTATGGGTACTTGTCTCTCCCTGTGGCTTATCACAGAATCATAGAATTGAGTTGGAAGGGACCCCTAAAGGTCATGCCTAGTCCATCTCCCCTGCATTGAACAGGGACACCTACAGCTCCATCAGGTGCTCAGAGCCCCTCCAGCCTGACCCTATGTGTCTCCAGGGATGGGGCATCCATCACCTCTCTGGGCAACCTGTGCCACTGCCTCACCACCCTTATGTAAAAAATTTTTTTCTTATATCCAGTCTAAATATGTCTTTTTCTAGTTTGAAACCATTTCCCCTTGTCCTGTCACAGCGGATCTTGCTAAAAAGTCTGTCCCCTTCCTTCTAACAGCCCATTGTAGAAAGGCTGCTCTCAGGTCACCTCACAGTCTTCTCTCCTCCAGGCTGAACAGCCCCTGCTCTCTTATCCTGTTCTCACAGGAGAGGTGTTCCATCCCATCATTTTTGTGGCCCTTGCTGGATGTGCTCCAACAGGTTCATGTCTCTCCTGTGCTGAGGACTCCACAACTGGAGCAGTGGGGCAGGATCACCTCCCTCGCCCCAGTGGCCACCATTCTTTTGATGCAGCCTGGGATACAATTGGCTTTTGGGCGGCAAGGGCGCATTGCTGGCTCATGTCCAGTTTGCCATCCCTTAGTGAGTGCCTGGGAGGAACTCTTTCTGACAGCTCTCAGAACTTTGCTTGTCTCTGCCTGCATCTGTGGTAATCTGCAGCAGTAACCTTCCCAGCTCTCACCTGAAGCCTGTTGCAGTCAGGGGCAAACCTTGCAAACAGGTGGGTCTGATCCTGCAAGAAGTCAGTGCTTAGATGGAGGCATATCAGAGGAGGTGCTCACGGACTGCTATAGAAGCAGCTGAAGGGGTAGTTTGGGTTGGTGCAACTTCACACTCATTTCCCAGCTGATAGCAGTGGGATTCCACTGCACGCTCCTGTGCAAATGTACATACAAGTGCTCTAACTATGTCTTCTGCTGGTAGAGAAGGAAGAGGAGACAGTACTAAGAAAAAAAAAAAAAAAAAAAAAAAGAAAACAGCAAGAAAGAATTTTCAGGAACTGTTTTGAAGCTTTGTAAAATTAGTCTCCTTGTAAGTCCAGGAAGTTCAACTTCACAGAGATATTCTGATAATTTATGTTTGCGTATTGAGATTTATCATGTCAGAGACTTGCATTGCTTTGTGAAGCGTTACTTTCATAATTGTGCTGAATCTCACTATCTTTATGTTTTATTTGTGAGATCAAATTCCTGGAGCCTGGAGTAGGGTTTGTGTAGGCAAAGAATGAGGAGGATTGAAGTCTTAGGTAATCATTATTATTTCAGCTTGGCTTTCATGCCTTCAAGAGGTCACAGAAATCATCCCTTGCTGCAGATATTATTTTTCACACGCTAAAAGGAAAGATTAGATTAGGTTTTCTTTTTTTTTTTTTCTTTTTTTCTGTACTGCTTGAGTGAAAGACTTTCAGGAAGTGTATTTCTTGAAACAAAAACATGGGGCTATTAAAATGCATCAAATCATTTTCATGCTGTTCATTTCCCACTGCAGCTCAAGCAGATCACACCGTGGTGCTCTCCAGATCATAGAGGTTTTGATAACGTTAAAGATATGCTCAAGATCCAGTCATTCTTGAGTTAAAAGGATGCAAACCGTCTCTCGCAAACATGGCATTTCCATAGGAGATTTGAATTGGTTTGCTTTTGTAGTGCTGTTGCAAAACAGGCACACAGAACCACCTCACAAACAAAACAGAGGCATCAAAAAGACAATATACCTTCCTTCCTGAGGCAGATATTTCTGGAGTTGGGGAAACACAGTTTCCTGTGTTCTCACACGGATTTAGATAATGAAACTTTTGGCTGATTCAGAAAGAGCGCAGCACTACGCGGTTACTTGAAAATAGTGCTACGTTGTTGTACGATGCACCATGGCTTTAAACTGCCAGCTGCAGTGAAATCTGTGTGCGTGTCCTAGAAACAATCCTAACCCCTGGGCTGTGACTGGTGCTTCTACAGTGTGCTCAGGCTGGGATGGGAGGTGCTGGAGAAGAATGGCAGGCAGGAAATAAAACCCAAATTCATGTACCGGTAGTGAGCAATAAAGAGGTTAGAAATGGCTGCTTCATTTCTATTCTTTTAAATATGTGATTATAGGTGGGGCTGGGTAGCTTTAATTACCATTAAAGCCATGCAATACCTGGCAATTCAAGGCTGTTTTTAATTATTACTCACGTTCTCAAAGCTCGACAGTGTGGGCTGAAATTTTCAGTGCAGTATGCCTGCTGCCATAAGGTAAATATAATAAGAAAATGAGACTATGATGGCTCTTTTTTACTCCTCCAAAGACAATTCAAGATAAATTCAAGGTTTTTTAAAAACTTTAGTAACATTTTTGTGATCTTTGAATGCTCTCTTTTCCACGCTTCCCTGTGCTTTGTAACAGGATTTCAAGGGCTTTCCCCGTGAAGAATCTCTCCAGGACTGATCAAGTGATGCACCATTTGGAATCTACATTTCGCACAAATTTGATGAAGAAACTTGCAGATCCTCTTAGAGCTCAGATCTCCTGATAAAGGGGGCTTGGAACTGCATGATCTCTGAGGTCCCTTCTAGCTCAAGCCATTCTATGATTCTATGATATACTCTTCACTGGCCCCAGCCACGTTCCAGCCCTGACAACACCCTCACATACATGCTCCATCCTTGCAGAGCATCTGAGTATGCAGTGGGTTGGAAAGCACCTCCCACAGCTATGGGAACTGCTGTGGGCTGTGCTGGGACCAGCTGCTGGAAGTGAGAATGGAAAGGAGAACTGCTCTGCTCTCTGTGGTCTTTTCCTAGCACCCCAGTAGTATGGAGGAGAAAACTGTCTTATGCAAATGTAGAGGGGTGAAATAAGAATAAGAATTTTACCAAGTAAAAGTGACAAGAAGAGAAAGAAGCAGTGCTGGGAGGCTGTATTTGGTATAGATGGATGAGGAATTTAGCAAAGAGCTAGGTGGATAGGAAGGCAGCAGGGATTAGATATGTGGCTGAAGAAAAGGAGGCACGAGTACTGGCTGAACAAGGAGAAGGAAGGCAGAAGTTCTGGATCACTGGAATACAGAGGTACGAGATGCAGCTTGAGACAAGGGTACAGAAGACAATCTGGGACAGAGGGATTTTGGAAGGGCTTGGAGGAAATCAGCCAAGGTATTCCCACTTCCATTAAAATCCAGAGTTTCTGAATTATGTCAACACTTTTGCTATCAGCAGGTCATTTCTGTACTGCATTATTTCCCTTCTTTCACTGTTCTTTTAAACTGGGCTTATATTGCTCAGAAGGAAGAACAGTTCTGCAGGATTTCAGACTTTCTAAATCTTGAGTTCTAAGCAATATGGATGATACCTGAAAGGTCAGATAGGTGGGTCCTTCTCCAAATCTTTCTGTCCAGAAGCAAGATGAAGTGAGAGGCTAATGCCATAACAAGGGTCAAGTACACGGCAGCAGTGGCCACGTGTGGTGATGGTAGAGGCTGCATGTATTAAGTATGCAATTGCAGAAGCAGCAAAGAGAGCTTACAGGATGGTCCTGAGTTTGATTTTTGAGATCGGCTTGACCACAGTGTGATAGAAATGTTCAGTGCCCAATTTTGGATACGTCCTTCTCTACATGAATGAGGAAAATGACAAAGGCATTTCATCTTGATAGAACCATGGGATCATGGAATCATGGAAGTTGCAAAGACCACTAAGATCATCTAATCCAAGCACCAACCCATCCCCACCATGCCCACCAACCATGCCCCTCAGTGCCACATCTACACCTCTAGGGACAGTGATTCCACCACATCTCTGGGCAGCCTTTTCAGATCAAGCCTGACCTGGAAATGTTAGTTCCTCATGAAAAAGTCACTATATAAATAACCACTCCTTTTCCCTAACATGTGAGAAGATGGAGAACCATAATGACTTATGCTAATGTGGACTTGGCAGTAAGACCTCAAACACCTGAGAGCTCAGTGGAAGAAGGCAATAGTGCAGTACTTTGGGAGAACAGCCGAAAAAGTAAGCTCTAACTGGAAATGAGCTCCTAGGCCTCTTGAAATATTTCCATTGCTGCTGAAACATCTCTGCAAGAGAGATGGGTATTTTTATCCTCCACTTGATTCATGTCAGAGCCTTGCTGGAAAGCAGAACAGAGCACAGCTGTTATGAAGAGGCTTGAGTTCATATTGATTTGAAACATTTGGCGTTCACGGAGGTGAGCAGTGCTGAGCAAGCATGGCCTCAATGGTACCGTCTGCCGGGGCTGCCCTCAACCTCTCAGCAGCAGATCCAAAGCAGCTTTTAGGTAAACAACGTGTCCTATCTTTGAGAGCATTACCATGTCATGTTTCTACCTGAATAGAAACAAGATCTTGCTGAAAAACATTTACTGAACTTGTGTCAATGGCAGAACCGTGGAACTTTAAGGCAGTTAAAATCGAAGGATTGCCTCTGAACAAGCCAGGTAAAGTGAAACCAGGTAAAGTAAGACTGCACCAGCGATTTGGTAGGGGGGACATATGCCTATAGAGACTTGGGTATCTCTGATTTTATTGGGGGCTTCTATTAGCTAAGTCCACTGTAGAATGATGGTCCCTGTTTCAATTTTGTTCTCCCATTTCCTTTTTCTCAGTTCAACAGAATTAGAACTGATGTGTAAAGTGCTTATATTACTAGGAACAACAGTAGGAAACCCTTTGTTAACCTTAATTTCCCATCTAATATTTCTCTGCAGCGTCAGCTGGTCTCCAAGGAGATAGGGCTGTTGACAATAACTCCAAATTGCTATGTAACTGTCAGATAGTGCAGCTTCTAAAGAGCAATTTGTTAATTTTACCTTTGCTCGTAAGTTGTTGTTTTTTTTTAACTTTTTCCTAGAGATCATACAATATCCAGAACTTCTCACATCTCCTGTTGTTAAATAAATGAGATACCTGCTTCCTTCTGAAGAAAAAGAATATTTCTATTTCTATCAAAGATTAAATCCAGCAGGTTGTTGAGATCCTACTGTAAAGCACTGTGAGCCCTGCACTGGAAAAGTCAAGAAGAGGTAAGAGCTCCTAGTATTGTAGGAGTTACACAGCCTTGTGCACAAATTTGTCTGTTAAGGTGTTAGCACTTCAGATGAAATCCTGAGATACACTGAAACCTTGCTTGCCAGCCTGAAAACCTGAAAGCATTCAGGATCTGGGGATGGAAGGTCCCATTAGGGGAGGTTTAGATTGGATATTAAGAAAAACTCAGAAACAGCAGTGAGTCAGTGGCACAGGCTGCCCAGGGAGGTGGTGCAATCACTGGCACTGGAGGTGCTCAAGAGCAGTGGAGGTGTGGCAGTGAGGGATGTGGTAAGAGGGCATGGTGGGGATGGGTTGGTGGCTGGACTAAATGATCTTATTGGTTTTTTCCAGCCTTAACAATTCTATGATTTTCAGACTGCATGGAGATGGATTTGTGAGTCCATGTTGCTCTATGGAATGTACCCAGAAGAAATATAGGTATGCTCTGTTTGTGAGACTCTCTTGCTAGTTACAACACCCCGAAGCGTTTACTCTGTTTTGCAGTTTTACACAGTCTCATTGATCAGGGAATCTTGGCATTTCTTGGATCACTTTCATATTCTCAGGATGCATTCAACTCAGTAAAACTGAGTTTCCTAAATGTGTTTGATTTGACAACAACTCAGATCTTCCAACAAAGCCTGTGTGGTTTCCCCTCACTGCCCTTCTTTTTACCTGTGGTGCCTGCTCTCCAGGGCTATTGGCGTCGCCCTCATTCTCCTGGAAGGAGGGAATGTTAAGACTTTAAATTCCCACATGCATTTTTTGTTTGGGGGTGATAACAAGGTAATCTGCACAGGTCACTTTACCTATTGCTGAGGCATGAAAGCAAAGCACAGACCCAAAGTAGGAATGTTCCTTATCTCTTTGGCAGAGTGAAAAGCTCTTCCAACCACCAAAAGTGTGGTAGGTGAAACAGAAGAAAAAACATGTTTATATTGTCATTCAGGCTCCATCCAGCTCCTTGAGAACACAGTCAGGTTTAGCATTTTGATATTTTAGCTACTTTTAGCCATTAGGTAGATTTATGAAGGTTGGAACACTCAAACATAGGTTTGGAACATCAACATACTCACGGAAAGGAGAAATAAAATACATAAGAATGAGAAAAGAGAAAGATGCAAAGTAAAGAACAAGCCAAGGCTGATTTTTTCTTCCTCTTTGCTTCACTCTTGAAGAAAAACAAACACAAAAAAAGTGAGGCAATTCATAGAAGCAGTGACTCAGAGCAGTAATGATTAGTGAAAGAAATAATTAGTTTATGATTAGCCTTTTTTCCTGTGCGTTCTCGTGTTTGGGTAAAGCATATTGTTCTTACAAATGTTGAGCGGACATTTATCACATCCTCTGTCATAATTATTAGCGACAAGTCAAGTCTGAATGAAAACAAATGGCAGAAGTAAATGTTTATCTCACTGTGAATTCTTTCTGATAAAGTCTTGTGAAATTCTTTCCATCTTGCACTTTCGGGAACTGAAAGAGCATTTTGGCCCTCAGACATACTGGGTGTATTACCATCTTTAATGGAAAAGGGCATCCCCTTCAGCTCTTCCAACTGGAAAAGAAAAAGGCCAGTCTTATCCCTGGGAGCTTTGTACCTCTGTTGTTTTCAAACTTTTTTTTTCATTAAGTTGTATTTAGTTGAATAGTTACAGGTATCCATTCAGTGTCTGTGCTGCTCAAAAACCACCCAGAAGTGTTTCCAAGTTTTGCACTATGAGAGTTAAAGGTGTCTGAATTTCCTCCCTGTGTGAACTGCTTTTCCACAAGAGGAAAACTAAGAAATGATTCCCTCCGATGGCATGGAATCAGCATTTTGAGGAGTACTCCAGTGTCCCGAAAAGAGAGGACAGATGAAGCCTCTGTCACTACTGCTCATTCATAATCTTTTTTACTGGTGGTTCATTGGTGCTGGGAGTTTTGCAGTGTATCAACAGAGGAAGGAAGCAAACCAGTTCAACAGAGAACTGGATTAATGCGATTTCCATGTGTTTGCTCCAGAGACTAGACAGAGATAAGAAAAAGAGGGTTTAAAGGTTGGGGGACCTTCAGAAGTGCCCTGGAATGGTTGCTCCTTTTGACCCCTGTAGTATAAAGCCTGTGGATTTCAGAGGCAGCTTTGTCATAAAGATAATTCTAATTCTTCAGGAAACCAATCCTGAGAAATATTAAACAGCCTGAAGTGAGCTGGCTCTGCAGCAAACAGGATTTCAAAGGAAAGGGCTCTAAAATTGCCTGAAAGAAAACTGATGTTTTACTTAATATTTTTATGATGTGCTTGAGGATTTTAATGTGTCTTTCCCTCCCTTCCCCTTCCCCTTCCCCTTCCCCTTCCCTCCTTTCCCCCTCCTCTCTGTCTCTCTTTCAATGTTTCTCTCTTTTTTCCTCTTTTTGAATTCTCTAAGGCATTTTACTTGAGGTATAGGCTGGACCAACACTTTCCAAGGGTTTAAGGAATGCAACACTTGAGCATTAGGTAGTGTGTCTGATAAAGAGGAATGAATTTGGTTGCTTTTCATGCATGAGACCTGCTGGAGACCATTGTTAGGAGCCAGGGACACTGAATATTTGAGTGCAGGATGATTAGGTGAGTTCAAACTCTCTGTAGTTTTATATGTCTCAGGAGCTTGGTTTGTGCTCCTAGAAGTTGAGTGTAGCAATAGTAAATGCTTTTTAAAGCAATGCTTCTGTTTTTGGCGTGCTAAGGAACATTGTCAACGTGCTTTTAGGCACAGTGCTGACTTCTAGATGGATTAGAGTGGCTGGAACATATGGAGGGAGAGAATGGAGCCTGAGAATAAAGCCTGAAACTTCAGAGAAACAGAGACTATGTTGCATGCCTGTGAATTAGATGCCAGTTTGGGCAGGATAGGCAGAGAATGCACGCCCAGCATACGAACATGAAATCCAAGTCCTGCTCAGCACAGCAGGCTATTGCATAGCAGTGGAATCAGGTGGATGAGGTCTCTATGGATAATCTTGGTTGGGTCCCATAATGTGAGGTCTGAGAAACTCAGCTGTTTGTCTTGCTGCTTTGGAATCTCAGTATAATCCTGTCCCTCACAATGGCCTCTGGTTTGGAGGGTTCATTGATTTGCAGAGATCTGATGCCAGTATGCAGAGGCAGTGGAAATCTCATTGGACTGCCTCCAAAATCTTTTCTTGTATGTATGTATGTTTCCTGACACTTCTTTTTGTGATTTTGCCGAAAAGCAGCTCTCAGATTCCTCCCCCCTGTGTCGTTTGCTCCCACACTCAGTGCCTTGCAGGTATATTAAGGTGACAGGACTTGGTCATCCTGCTCTCCTACATCAAGACTGGGACCTAGCTGTGACCCATATAGAAGTATAGAGCGGAGCACAGGATGGATGCACCTAAGAGCTGGTGCTGCAAGGGTGTATGCTCAGGGCAGATTAATGGAACTGGGAAAAGAAAGTGGTTTTAGGTCACAGCCGCTCTGGAAAAAAAAAAAAGAGAGAGAGAACTGTGGTGAACTGTTTGAGGCAGGAATCAAAAGTGTTTCAGAAGCAATAAATTTGACTGTAACAGTGGGTTATTCTTGATGAGTCTGTGGCATTGCATCATTTAAAATAGATCTGTATTTCTGATAAAGTATTACATAAGAGTCTTTGATCAGGCAACTTTCCTGGGGTGAATGAACTGGGATTCCTTTTAGATCATAGTGATTTTTTTTTTTTTAAATTTTCAGTCCTCGCCAGGCTGAAAATACAGTAAAAATATTTTTTTTCACGCAGCATTTCACTATTTTCCTCCTTGTCTGAAGAGAGGAAGCGGAGAAGAATGGGAAAATAAATAAAATCAAGTAAGTTTTTCTGGAAGATCAAAGAGTTTTATTTGAATTTTTGGGCAGGAGTTTGAATCGCTTTTTATTTTCTGTGAGTTTATTTTCCTTCCACTCTGGCTCTGTACGCTGTGTACTTTCAAGATAACATTGTTAAAAATCTTATGAAATTTACACATAAACTGTCTTGAATGAAAGGGAATATTTAAGTTTGGAGATAGTTGTAGAGTGTCATGATCTAATTACAATAGCATTTTTGAAGGATAACAAGTGTCAAAAGAAAGAAACTGGATGTTATGGAAAATAAAATGGGGGCCAAGAATCTAAGGCTAGCCAGAGAAATTAAACATTGAGGCTTTTCCTTTGGAAGGTTTTAAATCAATTTAGTGTTGGTGAGACTGAGAGCAGAGGAAAATGATGCCTTGTATTTACTTACAGGCACGATTGGCATGAGCCAGTGGCAGCATCTCTTCTTTAGGCTAGCAGTGTGCTTTGACACTCAGCTGAGCTGACCACCAGGAAAAGCAGCTGAAAAGTCTGAAAAGTCCTTCTGTCTCTCTCCTCTTCTGTCCCCTGAGCTTGCCAGCAGCCTGACTATGCGTTGCTTATGAAAGCAGTTTCGGTCATGTGGATCCATCCATCAAAAACTGCGCTGAGACAAATGACTCCTCATGCTCCAGTCCAGGAACAGCTGTTGGATGGTCACAAAAAATCACAACGTTTTTTATTTGCATGCAAATTTGAATGCCTGTGGATCAAGTGATGGGGTCGGAACTGATCTTTTTAGCATGCATATTTCACAGTTTGTTTCCACCACACACTGGGAACAGTGGGCAAGAAAACCCTCCACAACATGGCAACATGAAGGGGCAGCTAGGAAAAGAAAGTGGTGTTTTTCAGGCTGCTTCTAAAGAGTAGAGATTTTGATGGTAATAAAGGTGTCTTTTCTTAGTTCTTCAGAGCAGTTTTCTTACAGGTCTGAGCTTTCAAAATTGGCGAATGCAGGAGTGTCTGCAGACTTTGTACAGTCCCCGTGGGACTGCTTGTGGGAGTCCTCAAGGTGGCAACTTAAGTTGGAAGATGAGGAACTAGTCTAAAGTCTAATTTTTTTTTTTTTTTTTTATGAGGTTTTACCTCCTACTGAATGTAGACTTGGGGCTGAACGAAGGAATTCATTTTTGTTGGATGTTTAGCGAGTAGCTGAAAAAAGAGGCTTTTCATAGGGCCTTGCTTTCAGCAGTGGGGGCTGGATCACAGTAGGAAGGCGGCCCACGTGCATGGCTGCCTCCTTGATAGGATGATAGGGAAAGGCCTCAAGTTGCACCAGGGGAGTTTCATGCTGGATTTTAGTAAAAATGTCTTTTCTGAAGGAGTAGTTGGGCACTGGCACAGGCTGCCCAGGGAGGTGGGTGAGTCATCGTCCCTGGAGGTGTTCAAGAACAATGTGGATTTGGCACTGAAGGACATGGTTAGTAGCCATGTTAGGATGGGCTGATGGTTGGACTTGGTGATCTTCGTGGTCTTTTCCCACCTTAATGATTCTATCCAGTTTTTATAATTCTAGAATTGAAGCCCACCTCCTCTCCAAAATGCATGATTCAAAGCATCTTATGGCTCATGCAGAGGGTGTGAAGGTATCAATCGCATCTCATTTTCGGGTAGATTAATTTACTCTGTGGGCTCAGACTCCATTTTGCTGGCTTAACATCTTCATACTGCTTGTAGAGTTGCATGCAATCAAGGGCAAGCAAGGCAGTGTCTGTCTGCAGCTGCAGATGACAAAGCTTTGAGTCATCAAGGCTAATGGGACCCACTGACTGAGTATTTACAGTAGGCAGCCACTTGCCAAGGAGGTGAGGGAAGGGAAGGTCTATCAGGAACTAGTCTCTCTCTGGCATGCCCAGGTGGCCAAGAAGACTCATGGCATCCTGGCTTGTATCAGGAATGGTGAGATTAGCAGGACTAGGGAAGTCATCCTGTGCCTGTACTCAGCACTAGTGAGGCCTCACCTTGAGTACTCTGTTCAGTTTTGGGCACCTCAGTACAGAAAGGTGCGAAGAAGGGCAACAAGGTTTATGAAGGGCTTGGAGAATATGTCCTATGAGGAGAGACTCAAGGAACTGGGACTGGTCAGTCTGGGGAAAAGGAGGCTGAGGGGAAAACCTTATTCCTCTCATCCAATATCTGAAAGGTGCTCACAGCAAGAGCGGGGCTGGTCTCTTCTCGCTGCTGACAGGTGACAGGACGAGGGGAAATGGCCTCAAGTTGTGCCCAGGTAAGTTTAGGTCAGATATCAGGAAACACTTC
Organism: Centrocercus urophasianus; assembly: GCF_019232065.1. Taxonomy (NCBI): domain Eukaryota; kingdom Metazoa; phylum Chordata; class Aves; order Galliformes; family Phasianidae; genus Centrocercus; species Centrocercus urophasianus. The sequence continues at coordinate 25,152,658 of NW_024885532.1, forward strand.
TTTACAGAAATGGTTGTTAAGCAGTGGAATAGGCTGCCCAGGGAAGTGGTTGAGTCACTGTCTCTGGATGTGTTTAAAAACCATTTGGATGTGGTGCTCAGGGACATGATTTAGCAGAGGGTTGTTAGTTAGGATAGTACAGGTCAGATTGTGGTTGGACTCAATGATCTTTAAGGTCTTTTCCAACCTGAGTGAGAGTGATTCTATGATTCTATGACTCTGTGATTCTATGTGGTACCACAGATGCTGTGAGATTTGGCTCGGGATAAGTCAGGGCCATTGCACAGGGCCTGCCTTGCATCTGGGATTCCAGAGCTTGGGTATTACAACAAAGGCTGAAGAGGAAATGGTGATCTGGATTGAAAATAAAACACAATGAAGCACTGCAAGGAAAGACTGGAGGGGAAACTAGAGCTCAGAGGGATGTTCTCAGCTGAAGTAAAATTCCAAGGAAAAGAGCAAGAATAAAGAGAAGGACTAGGGTACCCTGGGACCTGTCATGGTCTCAGCACAAACGAAGGAAGGGCCAGCCTCAGGGTTTGTGCTCCTGACTGCAGCTGATGGTAGAGTGATGCTAACTCCCCAACCAAGCAGCTCCCCTGGACCACCAACCCTTAGAGTTTCTATGCTGCTGCAACTGTGGCAAACTACCTGTAACTTGCAGCTTAGAAAACTGCTTTGCTGTATAGTTGAGAGAGAAACACCTGGCCCCCAGCTCCCCCCAGGGGGTTGGTTAGGGATGATGCCAGGAACTGGCTGCCTCTTAGGGAGGGCAGGTTTTCACACCAAAGTGTCACTGCTGCGTCTTTCAGGAGAGACAGATGTTTCCCTGCAGAATTCAAGAGGAAAGCACAGAACTATTCCCCCCTGCCTCTGATAATAAACTTGACATAGCCAAAGGAAGAAGTACTTAGTGGTCACAGAAATGCTTGGCTTATGGAAAAGCCCTGGAGACTGCAGTTCTCCACTGGTTTGTATAAAGGCTCTGCTGTTGTACAAGGGCTTGCCAGCTTTTATGCACTGCCCCACCAATCTAAATTAATTTGAGATCTTTGGGACTGACTCCAAAGGTGATAAAGTCGGTCAGCTTTCATTTCCTTTCATTCTTTGATCTCTCTCCTGAGGCTGACTTCAATGGAACATAATGAATTGATTTTATTGTTATTCCTGACGATGAAATGACATGGCCCCAGTGGGAATAGAACAGAAATCATGATGTGCTTCTTTTTTTTTTTTTTTTTTTTTTCCTTTACCCCAGATAAAAGATTCCAAGAATTTTAATTTATTAGGACCATATTTTAGGGAGGGTGCATTACTTTCTGCTGGATCTCTTTTCCTTTACATGGAAGTTGGGTTTTTTTTGTGAGGTGTCTACAGCTAGGTGCTGTAAAGACCTCTGAGATTCCTTTTTCATTCACTCCTCCTCTGTTCTTGAACAAAAAGCACAGAGATTGCTTATCAAACCAGCATCTGGGTGTTTCTCTCACTGCCAATTTTTTTTTTTTTTTTTGAGAAAACAAGTATTTTCTTCACTGCATATAAACATCAAGAATTCAAAGAAAGAATTTTATTCAATCCTTAAATGCATTTTCTTGGCTTGCATCTAATAGAAAACTTACATTAGCTATTCAAATTCCATATTTTCAAATTTAAAGATTATTGAGCAAAATCTATCTAAATTTAGTCATTCCTAACTCTTTGCTCCTCTGGAAACCAGAGTCTGGCTGGATGTCTTTGGCACTAAAACAACATTATCACCAGCATTACAAGACTGAGTGTTCAGCGATTGCCAATGATGTTAACAAAACTGGCAGCTTTTGGCAGCTGAGGTAAAGAGAATTTTAAAGGAGTGGTCTTAGTCTTTTGAATCAGGATTGCCATCTCTACTGGCACTTTAAAAAAGAAGACTTTTACTGTTCCTGTTGGTGTACAGGATCTCTCTGAGTATACAGAAATATGCGTTCCCACTATTCTGACCTCCCAAGAAGAAAGAAATGCCTTAGATTTGCCTTACACCTCTCTGTAAGCTTTTGTTATGCTGGTATATACAACAGTACTTTTTACTATTTAATCCTCCAACATGTATCCTCTTCTGTTTTGGTCATATTTCACATGAAAAGTGAGTCTGAAGATATGTGGGTGCTTTTTCAATTCTTAATTTTTCTTTAGTGTGGTAGTAGTCTGAAGTTTTATAGATGCTGAAGCTGGGGAATAAACCCCACCATAAAAGCTCTATCCCAACTCAAAAAGCTTTGCTTATCCAAGAGTGCTTAGTTCTACTCTCCTGTTACCTGACCTGCTCTAAACTTTGGTCTTTGTGGTAATGGTTACTCCAGGTCTGTCTACACAAGGGGCATGAGGGGATTAGCCAGTCCGCGAATAATTGCTTAAATGAATTAAGTATTTAAAAAGTATTGAAGAATTAAAACTGATAGGGATTATGTAGCCCGTTCCTCCCACTTCTTCTTCTCTCTGAGGCAGAAGGATTAACACAGACTTCCTACTGCTATGTACCTGCCCAACATTATTCTTCATCTAGTAAGGGCTGCTTCAGACAGGGAAACCTCCCTGTGTAACCAGCAGCAAGCTTGCTAGCCTGTCTTGATTCCTCTGCCTTCATGTCTTTGTGTATGTTTTTTAGTAGTTTTCTGCAAAGAAATGTGCTCCACCCTAAATGAAAGAAAACACTGTCCTTGGGATGTCTAAATGGAGGCACAGAGGAGCTGGTGTGATGCACCTCACATGTTATTTATTAAAATGCATACTTAGATGAAGCCTTCCTGTGTTCACAAACTGGCTGTGCCCCATCTTGAAACTGATTTAATTTTTTATTCCCTTCTATTGAAACGCTGCTCCAGAGTCTCCCAATTCCCAGCATTATTTTAATCACTGAATTTATCCAAGTCTAATTTAAAGCAGGCCCAACTTATATCTTTGTCCTAATGGTGTCTTCTATTACTTCTATTAATGGTGTCACTAGTAACCTGGTGTAACACTTGCCTGGTGCTTTCAGTGATGTGCACAGACAGGAATGATGCCTTTTCTTTAACTTCAACTCCTATGATAGACATTCAGTTTCTCTCATCTTAGCCTGATTCCTTACTTCAGTATCCCTTCAAGGTGAAATTAATGTTTCTTGGGCATAGATGACTGAATTAGACATGAAAATATCAGCTTCATACTCATCAGCAGCCAAGAAATCCCCATTATTAAAAAAGAACTACAACACTAATCCAAATCAAACATAGGAGCTATTAGGAATGGAATAAAGAACAAAACAACCTTGTGCCTCTGTTTAAACCCATAGGTTGACTATACCTTGAATGCTTTGTGTGGTCCTGCTCTTCTTAGCTTTGAAGGGTGTATTGAAGATGGTTAAGGTTCAGGGAAGGGCAGTAGAGATGTTGATGGATATAGAGTGACTGAATGCATGGGGCCTCTTCAGCTTGGAGAGAGGCTACTTGGGAAGATATGCTGGAGGTCTATGAAATTTGGGTATTAACTGTATCCTGTTTTACCCAGTGCAAAATTTAAAGGCCACTCACTGAAATGAATGGGAACTAAATTTAAAACAAAACAAAACAAAAAGAGAAGGTGATTTTTCTTGTGATAAGCAGTAAATGTTAGGAAGTCTTCACCAAAGGTTACACTGGATACAAGGAATTTACATTGGCTCAAGGATAGATTGAGAATCATGTGGAAGAAAAATCCATTGTGGATTGCTTAATAGACAAACCACAGCTAGCTAAGAAGGAAATCCCCTGAGCTGAAAATGTTTTGAGGCTGTGAGAGTATCAGAGGGAAGTCTTACATATTTTTGTCCTATACTTATTCTTCCTGTTCTTACTCTGTCCACTGTTGAAAAAAGGCAAATGAGCTAGGCAGACCTCTGGTCTGAATTAGTTGGGTTGTCTGTATGTTGTTGCCATTCCGTGTTGGTGTGCTGCTTTATGCCCTGACAAGTATCACCTCTCTCCCCTGGAAATGCCTTGACTGACATATCCTAGGATCACATTTGCTTTTTCTCACAGTTGCATCACTCGGTAGTTTCAGTCATCCTATAATTAACTAGTACTCCCTGCTTCTTCTCCTTCTCAGTCATCTCCAGTTAATGAGCTCTCGGCTTATGGTAGCAGTTCTCACTATTACTCCATGAATATATGATCTTGTGTTGAGTAGCTCTGAATTTCACTCCATTTTTATGTCTTCAGTCACTTTACTCCTCCAGTTCAAGGAGGAGCCTTTGCAAAGCTTCCCTAGGAAAATAAGCCCTTTCTCCTAGATGCTACAAGCAAATATCAGCAGTACATTCACTTTGTATATCAAGCTCATTTGTAAAAACCTTAAACCAGGCAGAGCCAAGGCTGCTCCCTGAATTATTCTATTAGTAGCTTCTCTACAGATCGATACTTCCCCTTTCATCAAAAGTCACTGCTGTCTTTTCTTCACCTACTTCCTTCCTACTTTGAAGTTCTGCTATTTGGGCCCTGATTTTGTACAACCTGTGCAAGTGGAGCTCAAGAGCAGGGCCTTTGGGCTGGGTCTAGAACAGCATGTAGCACTGCCCTAACACTGTTCTGTAAAAATCAACACCAGTGCTGCAGGTTGTTGCCAGCACTAGTATCACATAAAAAATGCCACTTGGGTCTTATTTCAAAGAGCAAATCTGCTCTCATAGCCAAGTATTTGATTTCTTTCACGCAAAAGCACGGGGAATTACATTAGATTCAAATTAGTGTGTTTGCTTCTCTCCCATTCAAAAAAATTTCATAGTGGCCCTGATAACCCTTGGTTAAAACTTACTTCATTCACTTCTGAACTATGTTTACCCATGCAACATTAATTGGTGGGCTGTGGTTAAATCCAGAAGGTTCTGCTGTACCACTGCTATGATTGCATGAAACATGAGGCAAATTATAGGGATGCTGCTATATTCCTGCAAGTCAAGAAACATTTTTGAGGAGAACACACACCCCTTAAAAAGGGGTCAATATCTAGCTTAATTGCAACTCATCTTTAAGACTGCTAATCTGCAGAATGTGACCGAGAAGCATTTTCAGTGTAAAGAAGATAGTGCCTCTCTTCATCTTGTCAGGGGACTTTAAGAGAACAGAATTTGGTACATCTGAGGCCTACACCAGGTGCCCGCTCCCCAAATCCTTATTTGCAGAAACCAGATTAAAAAAAAAAAAAAGACTTTTGATGCAGTTGCTGAGAGAAGTGGCGCAAGTCAGGGCCAGTGATGCAGTCAGATGGCAAATAAAATCCCTTAAAATTTCATCATGTGTCAGCTGTTTCTTTGGCAGGAGTGTGTAACTGAATTGTAACCTTAAAGAGTGAGCTCAGCGGAAGTGTGGTTAAGGAGGTGGATGTTCCCAAAATGCCGTTTGCATGCGTGAGCATGGCTACAGAGGGACTCGCTGTCTTGCTGGTGCTGATCACTCTGTGGACTCAACAGCATAGCTCCAGGGGAAATTAAATTACTTGGAACTTATCAAAAGGTTGCTCGGCTACTTAATTGTTGTAATGGCTCACTTGCAATTTCCTCCAACCTGTAGTATGTGTGTTTGCATATTACAAAGGCTCAAACAATGATATTCTCATTGATTATAATTGGATGTTCCATTGACATACAAGACAGGACACTGCAGGTTTTAGGACATGTGCCTTCGAGGAGCAGTGCAGAGTCTGTAGTTTAAACCACCTTCCTCTGGAGGAAGGAAATTTTTCTACTGTGTATGCTCAGTAATTAATTGCCCTGTAGCCTTTCATTGATTGAATACAAACTAATCCATCTGAGAGTACTTGCATTCATTTGCAGGACTCCTATTTGTAATAGGAGCTGTTTCATTGCATCGCCTGCCGTTGCTGATGTGCGCAACCAGGACTGTAATTTTACCATCCTCAGTTTAGAAATAATTGTTTGGAGCATTTAGTGCTTGTGGCACTGATTTCTAAACAGATTTAGAAACAGCATTTCTTCTTCTCATGGCATCTGGTCAAGGGTGATTTACAATTATACTTTCAGCAAGTTAATGAGAAGGAAATGATGTTTTCCTTTTCTGCTCATAGTAATGTATTTTCCTCACTGTTGATGGAAGTTCTAGCATGGTGTTCATGTCTCTTCAAAGTGTTACGATACCTCAGCTGATAGCACTTACTGCATGCTTTTATGTTTGTCAATCTCCAAAAGGAGTAAATATTTTCACCCTGTAACTGAGGCTGACAGAGACTTACTCAAGTAAAGTGGCTTGTGCTGGAAAGAAATCAAGAAATTGTGCTCATCTTGATGTTTATGCACTTACCATCACTTCTAGATAATTGGGAATCCCAGCTCAACTTCTGTGAAGTGAACTGAAGTGGTTGGACCTCAGCATGTTACCTTCTGTGGTCCATTATTGTTAGCTATCGTGAAGCAATACTGAATGCAAACAAGCTTTTGTGATTCCAGCAGGCAAAGCTAAATCTTACCTGTAAGGCTATGTTTAAGGTTTACACATCGGGGCAACTGTAAAATAAATGAAGATCTTCAGGAACAGATGTAATACATCAGCACACTTAAACTGTAGTCAGAAGCAATGGCCATACCCATACCACTCTTGTAATGTGTTCCCAAGGGCTGTCCTGTGCCCCCTTCCTAATTCCTCTCTGTATGGTGTCTGTGGCTCTAAAGAAGACTGAATGAGTTCCCATGGCAGCCACTCAGGTGATGTCTGCCGAGTTGCGGGAGGGCCTGGGTGGATTTGAGATTCCCTCTGTACCCTGGACAATGGCACTGCTTGGTGGATGTGATGGGCCTTTGAAAACTCTGATTTTATGTGTAACTATTCCAGATGAAGAAGAGTGAAAGGGATGTTTTGCAAAGCTGTGTTACTCCCAGAGGCAATGGGCTGCCTTAGCACTGTCTGTACAGCTTACCATGGGTCTGACATTGCATAGAGAGCTGTGCATCATGAGAAACACGTTATGAGAACCTGTAGGGTGAGACCAATGGTAGGCAGGCAATTCTCCTCAACTGGTTCACAGTGGGAACTTAAGTATGAATTGCAAGTATACAATAGCACTTTTATGGAAAAAAAATCCCACCTTCCTACAGTTATCTCTCTAGACACTTCCTCACCTGGGAGAGAGGAGAACAGCCTTGCATTTAATAGGTGTCAATAGGTTATACATTTGTTCCCAAACTTTCTAAGTTTTCAAAAGTTTTGTGAGCATGTTTGGCTGCTTTTTAAACTCACGCAAATGTTTAGCATCTACCATGACCAGTTGCGAGGGGCAACTCTCCATGCACGCATGTGTGTGAAGTATTTCCTTTTGTTTGTTTTGAAACTGCCATATGCTAGTTTCATAAAATGCCCCCTAGTCTTTTGCATATGAGGGGAAAATGAAGAAAAGTTCCCTGTTTTGTCCATACCACTAAGGATGCGATATGCATGTCATGGTATTTGATGTCACATTCCCCCTCAGTTCCTGTTTTTCCAGGCTGATGTATTCCTGTCTCCTTGGTCATAACTTATACAGAAGCTTCTTTTTTATTTCCCTTTAAAGCAATCCTTTACACCACCCTTTCTTATTCTACTATATACCTTTAGAGATGGAAGGATCGAAATATACCACAGAATTCAAGATGTAGCTACATCATGAAATTGTCTTATCTGGCTAAAGAAGTTTTTCAAATCCATGGAAGCATGGGAATGCTGGGCTACAAGGTATGTGCACCACTGTGTACTCATTCTATACAGCTCTGTAGGGAGTCTGTTGGCTCTACCTCTGTGCTGGAGATACTGTTGCAAGAGTAGATATGACCACAGAACACCAAGTAAGAAATCAGTGTTTGTAAGCTTTCCAACTTAGTCTAGCAAGGGTCATGGTCAGTCAGGAGGTTGAGGGGGCTCTGTAGCCTGGGTGGCTGGATGATGGCTGGGGAACAAGCCCAAGTGTGCTGCTGTGGGTATTGTAACAGAAGAGTGCAGCACAGTGAGAAACACTTCACTCTGGGCAATTGCATTTGGTATCATCAGCAGTCTGTGAATCACTGTGGGTGCTGCTCCTTTCCTTCCAACTTAATCTGTTGGCTAGGATAGCTGAAAACTATTCTTAGAAGTAGATAAATTAAATTAAAACAATTTAATCCTCTCTGCTGATCACGATGTAATGGAGCCAAGTTTCTTGCTGTCCTTGTGTGAAACATAATGCCATTTGATGTTTCCCTCTTTCTTACTCTTTCAACTAACCAGGAGAGCATGCTGGGTTGCTTTTCTTTCGAAAAAGACAGGATAAGAGGAGAAAAACCATTCATGCTCATGTACAATACTGTCAACTCATTTTGAAAGTCTACTTTGTTGAGTAAAGCAGATATTATTATGCCCTGAAGCCCTGGTCTTGGAGATGGGTATCTGACTCACTGTGCCTAAATGTCTTTCAAACTCATTTAAGCATCAGTTTTACAAATATTCATAACAGATTAGGCACACCACCTTTTCTGCAAAGCATAGTATTAAATGGTGGAAGATTGAACTCTGTGGTGAATCAGATGAAACTATTCAAGGCTGTTGTAAATCTTCTTCCAGATTTGGTCTACAGAAGATAATTGTCAACACTAAAATCATTAATGCCAGTAAGGCTTATACAGAAAGAGCCATATGTGCACAAAGAGAACATGGCCTTCTCATTTTTTTGTTACACAAAGGAAATATTTTATGAAAAGCTGAATTTAAACAAGTCTTCATCTGATCAAGTATTTCAGATTGTTTAGCAGGGCCCATTCACAGAAATTCTGCATAATTTCAGGTACTGAGAAATGTATATCTATGTATCAGGAGAGTATATCTCCTGTCTCCCAGCTGACACTATTAAAGCTGATTAAGCAGGTGTTTTCCCTTGAAGAGAAAGTCTTGGGCTGTGGGAGTGCATAGTGCAAGCTCTTGGCTGATTCAGATGAAGGTTAGGTGAATCACAGCTCTTTTCTATCTGTATCTTTGCTTCTTAATCTGTGCAATGGGACAGAAAAAGAAAATTCTGTGCAGGAAGGGGTTGGTGCTGTTTCTTATATCAGCAGGAAATGACTTTTTTTCTCGACAGTTAAATCCACCCAGCTGAGCCCATCCTGGGGTGATTCTCACAGAGCTACGGTGAACAGCTGGCTAATGTGGGACATCTCACTGAAACACAAGGGCCCTTCTTTCTGCTCATCTGGGGCATGTAGAGGGTCTCTGGGTGACAGGGCACTGCGGTGTGGCACCAAGGAGATGCTTCATGACAAAAGCATGAATGGGAGGAAAGGGCTGTTCATGCTTTGAAAGTGAGGGCTTTTTACAGAGGGACCTGCACACAGGGCACACAAGTTATGGGGGAAATGCCTTGGTTTAGCTGCAGGCAGAGGCTGTTGTAAAGCTACTGAGCCAGGCCCTGCAGATTACTCTTTAGGGGTTGTTTCTAGCTCTGCTGGGTACATTCCCCTTCTGCTGCAAGGAGTGGTGTTGAGTATGTGTAGCTTCAATTACCTTCTGCCTGCCCAAAATAATAACAAGCTTCTTCTTCCTACAGTGACATGTGTTCTCTAAATGTATTGCCGTATAAACACACTGTGGCTGAAGGGCTTCTCTCATTAACACAAACCTTGAAAGTCAAAGCGGTAACCAGGAACGAGTCACTGGGAGTTGCTCTTTATTTTTCACCCCGTACGACACCTGCAGACCATGCCCTTCCTGGGTAGAAGGCAGGAAATCTTCATAACCAAGCACCAGCTACATGCTCATCCGTTCTGCACGCAATTAGTGTGCCTTTCCTAAAAACACGTTGTGCAGTTGTTTTGCGCTGAGGTGGTGGGGAGGGGATCAATGTGTGGGACCGGCTGTGGCCTGCACACAGCAGCACGGAGATGGGTTTGGCCGCAGCTCTGAGGTTTGCACCGGTGAGCTTAGCAGTCTTGCAACCTCACCTCCACATTACGAAAGGTTTTGTACAGTAACTTGTCATATGAGTTTGCATCTAGGCTGATTTCACACAGATAGTGCACCGCACGTAGAAGCAGGTCCTTCACAGGCACGCTTCTTTTGTAACAGCCTCATCTCTGCATTTTCCCAAGCACGGGATTGGCCTCTCAAAGCACTTTTGTTTCAGCATCCCGCTCCTCTTTGAGCAAACCTTTTAATTTGGCAGGATCAAACAGCTGCGACCTTAATGGGGCTGTTTCTGAAGTTTCTCTTATTGCTGAATCTCTGCTCCTGACAGCAGCAAAGGTGCTCGTGTGTTTCACTTGATAGAAGTGGCTTATTTGTATGCTCAAGAAATACAGACACTCAACAACTCATGCAAATTTGTCTTTTAAAGTGGTCCACGTGACAGTTCTCACAACTCCGTATGCAGAAATTTCTGTTTCTACCAGGCGATGAGGGTAGAAAAAATTGCAACCTTGGGCTGCTGTCATGTCCCCATTGCCCAAAGCCCAGGGGCAGCTGCTAGCAGTCTGATGGGCAACTGGGATCCACGCTGGGCTTCCTTTCATTATTTCACAGTGGCAGCAAGAATTATTTCTCAGGAGGGTGAGCCCTGTGCTGCCAGAGCTGCAAGAGCACAAACCGCTCTGGCACAACCTCTGTGGCTAGCAACACCTTTCTCAGGATGCTCTCATGTCAGGTGCAGATGCTCAGGACCACTGTTGTGAAGAGGTTTCTCCCACGGCCCCTCCCAGCCATGCGGTTTGTGGTTTGACAGGTCTGCTGGCAGCAGATCTGCTCGTCCTCAGATATGCAAAGGCATGTGTGCTCCAGACAGCACGTTACGGGCTGAGTCCCTCAGACCTTGCAAGGGAAACCCCCCAGCTCCTCATGGCTTCTCCTGCTTATGCAAGGGCTGCACTTCAGCTCCCTTTGGCTCTCTATTAGCAGCCTAGCTATTTCCTGGAGACATGGGAGTTCACAGTGGAAGGAGGGGGTTGTCCTTCCAGCACCTGCATTTTGTAGACCAGGTTGTTGCTTTTGCAATATGAAGAAGGCTGGAAACCATGGCACAGCCTGTCCGGGCAACTGGTGGCTTTTGCACATGAAGTCTTTGAATGCAATGTTAGGAGAGGCAAAGGAATGATCCTAGTATGAGGATAATTTCTTGTCCAGTGCCCAGGTACTGGAGAATCTGTATGTAGAGTGCATTTATCCTCTGCCTTGCCCACTCTCTGAAATTACCAGGACAGGTTACTGCAGCTGGAGAGCCTCTTGCTTTTCCTGTGGAGCTGCTGCAGGCTGGGGAGCAGCAGTAGCTGAGGGACCCCAGCCATCACAAAAATGGAAGGCTGTGCCTTGAGAACTGCCAGAACACAGGGATGCTCCAAGGCTGATTTTTACTTCATGTAGCCATGGCCTTCCTCCCTAGCATTATGAGTCCTTCTGTGCAGGGTGTATTTCAGTAGATGGGGTATGGTACTGGTATGGTTTCACCTTTTGGATACCAAAAGGATGTGTTCATCTATGTTTTAATTTCTATGTGACTTATATGTTCAGCATCAGACTATTAAGATCAATGGACTGCCTGTCCCAGTTATGCTGAGGAAATCTGTCCCTTTTGTAACAACTGGTGCCTTTAATCTGCCATGGCAGAAGAATCTGGTCATTAACGTTATCTCCTTCACATGGAAGCAGTACGAGCATTTGAAGTCTGGGACAAAGACTCCAGGTCTCCAGACTAGCCAGCTGCAACATCCCAGCTCTGTTCTGACCAAGCTGCACTGACAGCAGTGACCATTGCACCTGCAAGAAAGCACAAAGCAAAGCAAACACTGAAGCAGGGGGAGTGCTGGCACTCAGGAGACACTGTGGCTATGGTGGTGAAGAGGGAAAGTGTCACAAATGAGAGGCAGTGAAGGATGCTTTCCTTGAAAACTGTTGAGGTGAGGGGATGGTCTAAGATCTCCATGAGCTGGGAAAGCACACCTGCAGCTGATGGGATGGAAAAAAGGAAGAAGTAGATCATTTGACTAACATAGTGTTTTGCACTGACTGGGGATACTGTTTGCTGTGATCACTAACCTATACCATTCTCTTGCTGTAGGAATGAATGGGTATGTTTATGCTAAGATGCTTAGCATATTCTAGCAGCTCTTTATAAAGATCATTATCTATAATTAGGTAAGTGTGCATAACTGTTATTGCTCTTGTGCTAAGAATTGCTGCAAGTGGAGCTGAGGAGGGAGAGGATTTTAATTTAGACATCAGATAATTGGACTTAATTTGCTTAAGACAAGTACTGGTTGTGGCCACTTGAAACAGTAGGTCTTCAGCACAAGAATAAAATGCTTTTCTAAAAGTATTTAGCGTTGCTGTTCGTATCTGTGTCAATATTTCCATTAGAGATAAGTGGTTTTGTGACTGAAACTCAGCACATGAAAATGTCAGTCAGCGCTGCTGAACAGAAAAGTCCTGATTTAGCCTTTTCTCACAGAAATCTGAAATTAGAAACAGGTTGCTGTTTCCTAAACCGAGCTGCTTCTGTTGATCTATTGTGAAGTTCACTGGCCCCTTTTATCCTGGTCAGATTTCCAGGAAGGTTTTAGAGGTGCATTTGCTGCTCCTCTCGTTACCACAAGTGTGGTAACAGTGGATTCAGAAGTGGCTAATAAAGCCATGTGCTATGAACACAATACATGTTCCCTAAAGGCTGAACTTCACCTTTCTGCACAAACCTCACCCAGGTCTAGGTTTCACCGCCTGTTTTGCGAAAGGTTGTGCTACCTTTTCTTGCTTTCAGAAAGGAATCACTAAGTGAATGTAACTGCCCACAGTGTCATCTGCTGTGTTGCATTGATACCCAGCTGACCTTACACTTTTGGAGTCTGATGTGGGGCTGGCACTGCTCCTGCACTGAGTGGCTACAATACAGTGTTAGGGTTACAGAATCACACAGAATCACAGAATGGTTCGGGTTGGAAGGGACCTCAAGGATCATCCAACACCCCTGCCAAATGCAGGGCCACAAACCTCCCCATTTAATACTAGACCAAGTTGCCCAGGGCCCCATCCAACCTGGACTTGAACACCTCCAGGGACGGGGCATCCACAAACTTTCTGGGCAGCCTGTTCCAACAACACCTCACCACTCTCTCTGTAAAGAACTTATCCCTGACATCCAACCTAAAACTTCCCTCCCTCAACTTAAAACCATTTCCCCTTGTCCTGCTGTTATCTATCATTTTCAAAGAGTTGATTCCCCTCCTGTTCATAGGCTCTCTTTAGGTATTGAAGTGCTGCAATGAGGTCACCCCACAGCCTTCTTTTCTCCAGGCTGAACAAGCCCAGCTCCCTCAGCCTGTCTTCATAGGGGAGAATCACACATAAAGCCTTGAACCTAAGGGTACTTCAACGAAGTTCTGTTGGTCTCTTCAAAATCAAGGCTACAGATCCCAGAAAATCAAACCCTAAACATGCACATAGGAGCAGGGGGGGAGGGGGAGGGGAGGCTACAGGTCTCTGTTGATGGATGTGAAGCTGTCTCCCAACGTGCTGCTGATAGACTTTGGTCAAACCTTAAGTAGGTTCTCAGAGTGTCTTGGTGAAGGCTACACATCCATCATGCAGGAGGAAAAGAAGCCTGCTAACCAGAAACATCAGGTTCAAATCCTTCTCTTTGCTGAACCTTTTTTTATGGAGAACTATGGCATGAGGCTTTCTTAATCTTACCTGTTGGACACTGTGCAAATAGCTTATGAGGAGGACCTGAACCTTGATCTCTTGTATCTCAGATGAAAGTTATATTGCACAGGTTAGGGAGCAATAACTAACAGACATGAAATAAAGGAAAAACAACTGAAACAACTCCAGCTCAAAGCTCATCTGAGTGTCTGAAATCTTAAGTGGAGATGCGTATAGTTTCTTCAAGCTCAGGTAGAAGTATCTGCTACAGAACACCAGGTAAGTAACCAGGGAGATTTCTGTGCAAAGAATTTTTGTCAAATAACATTTTCTGTTAAAATTATATAAAAGACTTCTGAGGAAGTGCAATTATATTTCTGGATGTATGTGCTTGGTATCTCTCCTCCTCCACTCCCCAGTTAAGTTTTAAATTCATCATCTAATTTAAATCAAATTCAGTAAATAGAAAGAAGTCTCAAAGATACGATATTTCTCCAAATTTCTCCACAGAGCCTTTGCACTGTACAGCTAGGAGGCCACCTGTGGCTCCCAGACCCATTTGTTTGCTCCACAAGAGCAGGTGGATGGGCTCAGCTGGGGGTCAAGAGAACAGCTGGAAAGCTATTGTGAGTATGAACTGACCACACTGCTGATCCACTCAGCCTCATGGGAGATGTTTGCACCGCTACTGCAGTGCTTATATTTTGTTTTGGTGGATTCAAAAATAAAGTGCTGGGTGTGAAGTAGTATATATATGCAACATGAGTGGCAAGGGGACCAAGATGCAGGAGTAAGAATGGAGGCTAAGCTATTAGGTGATGAAGACAACTGTTATATACTTGTGACCTCTTTCCTCTGTGTCTTCACTAGCTTAAGTGAATCCCAACCTGGCTGGTTTCCAGGAGCTCTTTTTTTAGACAATCCATTCTCCCTGGTCATTACATATACTTGGAACAAGGATTCTACCAGACAGTGGGGTTCTCTAGGGTCAGCCATTACAAATCTAAGCATTCAGTACCATTGAAGGCAAAGTCTGAAAAGAATAATGAGATGAAGGATGTGAACATAAAATTTAATCTAGAAAAGAAGCAGCATAATCTGTTCTTTGCAGCAGTGATTTCATGATGAGTCTTAACGCCCTGATTAGGTGTGGCTGTGGCAGAGAATGCTTCATCAGCTAGCCTGAGATATTGCAGCTCAGCACAGAAATAACTGAAGACGTAAGATAACTGTCTACTTCAGAACCAGTGTGTGGTACCATCACCAAGGGAGAAGGGAGAGACAACCCAGTATCCATCCACAGCACCTACTGTTGGCCTATTGGCGTGATTATTCTCCTTGGATATGTATTCACTCAACAGATCACAGCAACCCCAAAGAGGTTAATTATGTGTATTTTTAAATTCCCTAAGTGCATATTTGCATAACTAGCATTTTTAAATATTCATAAATACATATTTGCTTGATAGATTGTAGCGGCATCATTTGCAGCTTCAAAAGAGACCTTCACTTAATCAAACCAGAAATGGTAATCATTTCTTGAGGCTCAGACATACAATCAGCATACTGTGGCACAAGAAATATATTGAGCATCAGCTGGGGCAAAGTAACTGAGTGCATGTTCCTAGCCTATGGCACATGGGAGGAAATCTGACCCAGCTTAACCTTCTATCACTGTGGTTTAGCTGGGCCCTCTTTGCATTTACTGCAGACAGAAAGCAGACTCATAAATTACTGCCATGGATTAGCTCATTTGGGTTAAGTGGATTGTACATCCTTGCTTGTACTTGCTAGTTCTGCTTTCCCAGTGAAGAAGCTTGGCAAGGGCCACCACTGTGGACATTCCCGGAGGGGGTGTGTGCCTGTGCTGCACTCTGAACCTCATAGGGTATGTCCATAATATTAAAAAGGCAGGAAACAAGCCTGAGCACTCAGGCCGTAATTGACTTTACTGTTTAACTCATTCTCTGTCTCTCTTTTGAAACACTTTGTCTGAATCCAAGACACAGCCCTGGTAGAGCCATGGGAACAGCTCACAGTGCCACTAGGAGTGCAGCTGGTGTGGGTGCCCTCACCCTACAAAGTTATCCTCTGCTACTTCAGAGGACTTTGTATCCTCACATGAGCCCATGTACCTTCGTGCCATACTGGGGTTATGCAACATGGACTTTCAGTACTGTATCAACGTTGCCTCTGGGGTAGAGCAAAGTCCTCCTTATTTCAGACATCTTGGGTTAAGAATAGCATGAGGAATAACCATACCGCTAAGAGGACCACAGAGATAGACATCTAAGGTCTTGTGCTGTATAGCAGAGACACTATTGGCCACAGAGCTCCTGGTCCCTGAACACAATGGGTGAAGGCTGTCCTGCACCATTCAGGCTCCATCCACTGCAGCAGTACAGCCAGAGCTGCTGAAGCCATAGCAGCTGTGGGTGCTTGTATATCACATTGACACATCTGCACTTCCCTGGTCCCCACTCAGCCTGGCTGCGTGCTTATTTATTCCTGATTGCGGGGAAGTAGTTCTGATTGTCTTCAATTCAAGAGAAAATTTTTGTTCATGCAAGCAGATTGTGGCCATGTGCTGGGACCAGAAGGGCTTCCTCCCCATTATCCTTTGCACTGCAGTATGAAAAGTCTCTGCAGCGTCGAAGCAGGAAACCTCAAAGCAGAGTGACAAGGAAGTTAACTCCTTCTGAGCCTGCCTGTGAGATGGTGAGTCAGAGGTGAAGGGTGGTCCCTTGGCAAGCTACTGAAAAGAAAAAAGAAAGACGACAGCTGTCTCCACCAGCTGAGTTTTGAGCTCAAGTTCAGGAAGAGAGGAGCGTGAATTCATAACACAAGAAATGCCAAAGCTCAAGCTCACACGTAACAGCCAGCACCCACAACTGGGAGGGGCAGGAAGTGGGGCCCCTAGAAAGGATTAAGGAGTGCTGCTCACTACATGGGTCTGGTGGCAGTGGGGGGCAGGAGGAAGGCAAGACAATGGTGTTGGAGGAGTGAAAGTGTAACCCAGAAAGAGGGAAGGAGCACAATTCACGTGCATCAGCATCCCTGAGCTCACAGAGAGGGGATCCTGTATCTGGACTCTTGGTCCTGTACTCAGGGATGCATCTGGGGGCAGTAATGGCTAGGTTCCCATGCATCTACTGTCCTAGCCTGGGTGTAGGCAGTGGAGCATCCCAAGGAGCTGCCCACCTGCAGGGTGTTGGCCTGGGAAGAGGAAGGCCACAAAGGGGGAACCACTGTCCTGAGCTGAAGTGTGATCCCTCCTCACCAGACCACATCCTTGTAACCTTGTTCTGCTGAGTCAGTGCAGGACATGTGCGTTTGAGTTTTTCCGCTGGGTGATATTGCATAAACTGTGACATCTACACCAAATAAGATTCTCTCTGCATTGCCGAGTGGGGAGCACAGCTTTGAAAACCAAGCCTGCTTGGCAGGTTGCCCCCAAGTCAGCCTTATGTCCAAGTTCTTGCATTTGGAAACTTTGTAGAGCACATCTTAGCAGAACTGACTTTCATCATTCAGGACAAATTCATTTTGGGGTCCAAGTTCCTTTGAGCTCAATAGTTGACTAGTTGAATAGTTGAATTTCTTTTTGAGAAATTATTGTGGTTTGATTCATTGCAAACAAAAGCCAAAATGCAATTACAAATACATAATTCCATGGCTTTTTGGCTGGATACCAGCCTCCGCCCATCAGAGCATCCCCTGTAGCCAGTCATTTAGTTTGGAAGCATGCAAACTCCAGCTAATCTGAACAACGGTTTGATCACTAAGAAATAAACAAACTTTGTATAGTAGCTGAAGGCTAATCTTAGCAGGTATCTGCATTTGAATATATTTTTGTCGGGAACCTGCTGGCCTTATAAACCTCATAGCAGAGAATGATGGAAGATCCTGAGGCATCAAAGTTTCTGTCGTTTGTATTTCACTGCCGACAGTTCCTTTTTAGAAGGATAAAGCCACTTCTATTTTTAATTGGAGCTGTAACGAAAACCTACCCCTGCAGTTTTGGATGAGTCAAGATTGTGGTGGCAGAGAATGATTAATATTAATTTCTGCTTCAGTGGGACTGAAATAAGCACCCTACATCAAAGACGGAAAGCAGTGCGCATGGAGCAAGCCTATCCACCCAGCCCTCAGCAAAGAGCAGTGAGGGAAGGGAATCACAGAGTGCATTTTCTCTCTGCACAGGGGAGGTACCTCTGGATGTGTGAGCAGGAGAGGAATCTGATGGTGGATACAAGACTGCATGTTACCAAACCCATTACTTAACCTTGGATTTCCCACCTGACAGGCTTCCCTTTGGAGGGACCTGACCCACCGTGCAGCTGGTTTTCACCAAGGATGTAGGAAAACAATTCAATTGTTCAGCATAAACTTTAGGGAAATTGTGAATATTTTGTCCACTCTAAATCCTCCTAATTTTCTGCCTGAATAGATTTATTTTTATCAAAAGCAAGTAACAGGGTGCAAGATGAAAGTGTGAACAATTATTCTTCCTAAAATAAGTTATTAACTAGCTTTTGTTAGGATAATGAACTGGCTCGGGATTATTTCATGGTGCAAAATGAAAAATAGATTACTTCAGTTGTTTCTTTTTCTTCTTTTCCCATCTATTAGTGCCAGGGCCATTTTTACTGTTCAACTCATGGAAGAAAGACCACGCAGTTCTAAGTTCCATAACCTTTAGTTATACTTTCAATCAAGAAAATGCAATATCCCCCTCTAACCATAATTTCTAGACATGTTTATCAACGAGAAATAGGATCTCATGGCAGTATACAGGTTGGTGACACAAAGCTTCTTTTAATCAGGCTCGAGCAGAGATTAAATAATTCTTCTATTTTTTCTTTCTTGAGGTCTCAGTGGTTTGGGCAAAGAGAACAGCTCTCCCAGCACCTGGGGCTGTGCTTCCCCCCGGGCTGCAAAACCTGGGGATGTGCACTCAGCCACCCTCTGCTGTTGCTGCTGCAGCCTGAAATATCAGCCTCGGGCTGGGGATGGGGAAAAAGAGGTAGTGTGACATGCAACTGAAAAACCACAGGCTGAACCGTACTGATCCTGTGATTACTTGTCCCCGGTAGCCCAGAAAGGTTGAGTTTAGAAGATTAGGGGATGTTGCCACAGCCTCTCCAGGCCACAGTGTTGGTGCTGCAAAAATGAAGCGAATCTTGGTTGCAGCCAAGTGTAAGACTTCGTTAATGAACATGTCTGCAATGAGTGAACGCTGCTAAAACGCTGACCAGGTTCCTACTGCCAGAAAATGAGATGTTTGGTCAAAAACATGGAACAGTCTTGAGTTCATTCTGTTAGGTCCTTGGTGAGGAATCCAGAGGGAAATTCAGATGCATAAAGCAGATGGTGTTAGTTCAGTCTTGCTCTAGAACCTAAATTATAGACATATGCTGATCAGAGCTACAGACATTAAACGATTACTTTGGCTGCCAAAATGGCCAAAACCTGGCAGATAACCTCTGCAGAACCCAAACCTTTGTAGTGACATCTGTCTTGTAGGAGTAATGGTCTGAAACACCATCAAACACGACTTTCTCAATGGTTCTGTAGTCCACCTGAGTGCTTTGGTCATGGGGCTCTTGCATTGCCTTTCTCCAGCTGAGTCTTAAGGACTGCCTTGTTGACCAAGTCCTGAAAAATCTGAAAAATCACAACGGGGTAAAAACTTTTTTTCTGCACTCTGCATTCAAGCTCTCTTTCAAGTTATTTCTTAAAATAGTTTATGAGTCTCCTCACTGTTTCACAGGTTTCTGTGTCTCCCAGTTACCAATACACTTTGCAGAGGGTGTTAAGGTGTCTAGTGAAGGAGCCCTATTTGCGTCCCACTGTGCAGTAAGCCTTGATTGCATCCTATCTAATTTTGGACACTCAAAGGAAGTATCTAATTTAGGAGCCTAAACACTCCAAACTTCCCCCGTCAAGAGTGGTTCTTCCAGGGAGATCTGCCAGCACTTCAGTTATGTGCCTGAGTTAGAGGGTGTGAATCCAGGCACAGGATATAAGTGTTGTGGGACCACCAAAAACCACTGCACTATCTAGCTACTTTCACATGTAGTTTGCTTCCTGTGCCATCTGTTCTTTCTTGTAAGGTTTTCCTGTATATTGTAGCCCCTGAACATGTTTGAGCCTTCACACTAGCGCAGGGCTTGCTGCTTTTCCTGCTAGATAATGGGATAAAAAGTAGGTGGCTCAGTGTGCTCTCTGAGCCATCATTTAGATGAGGACCAAGTGAGTGCTAGAATCTGAGAGAATAAAATTTTAATGGAGGACTTGTAACTGTGGAGTTTCAGTGTTTTTTCTTTCTTTATTTCTTTCTTTCTTTTTAATGCTCATTATCTGGTTTCCATGGAAAGCTTTTTCAATAGAGTAGGAGAACTGCTTCAATATTTTTCTCACAAAAGTTAATGAAGAAATAAGAAGCATCTCTCTCTGTTTTTAATGACAGGAATCTCAGGAATGGAAAAATGCATTAGCTACAGTGAATTGAGTGATCAGTTTCTTCTGGCCTCCATTTCCCTCATGAAATATTTGCACTGATAAGAGCTCCTGTCACAACACCATTGGAAATGGCTTTCCTCTTGCACTGTTAAACAACCATTCTATTTTTCTTGCATTTGAACAGCCATGCACAAAAGATGCGTGCATTCCCTAGGCTGCTTGTCACTGAAGTGATGTGATTATGTTGCAGGGAGTGCCAGTTTGAATTACAAACTCAGTAGGCCTTCTTGGAAATTTCTTGCTGACTGGCAGTAAGAACTTGGAATATATATTTGGCCTAATCCAGTCTAATCTGATTTGTTTCACAATGCCATCTGGATCTCATCAGGGACTGGTATTTGATCCAGATACTTTTATTTATTTACTTTTCTAATGGCTATTCTTTAAGAATTAAGTATTTTGGAGATGTGCTGGAACCAGTTCATTCCTATTCATTGTGTGGAAGATATCCAGGAGCAGCCACTCAGATATTTATTGCCTCTCAGGAGCCAATTGCTAATTGAATCTGAATCAGTTGCTATCAGTTGCTGCTTTGGGAGTGGCCCAAAAACATTTCTGTACCTTTCAAGGATGGCGTATTCCTGACCAAATGTTAAGTAAGCACCTGATGGATTTGGATGACAGTGAAGCATTGTCTCAAGGCATTTCTCAGCTGATCTATCTTCCAGTTGATTCTACGTTCTAGGAAGAAAAACTTTCTAATGATAAGGACAGTTCTGCCTTGGCACTGGTTGCCTAGGGAAGTGATGAAATCTCTATCACTGGAGACTTTTAAGAACAGGTTAGACAAGCAGCTGCCAAGAATCTATGATGTATAGTTAGTTCTGCCTTTGGGCAGCAGGAGATGACCTCCTGAAAGTGCTTTGATTTTTCTGATCTCTGAGCTTAGAGCTGAGCAGCAAAATCACAACCAGGGAACTGGAACAAGATTTTTTGGGGGTAAGAGTTAAAAATACAATAAAAAGCACACTTAGTGTATGACATCTTACTTTACTTGCTGAACTGCCAGAGAAGGAGGCAGCTACAAAGGTAAACCTAGGAACTTAGGCGTGGAAGTGGGGAACCTTCCTTCTCCAAATACAAATTTGAAAACATGTAATTCCTATCTAGAGATTCATAAGAGAGAGATATGCAGTCAGAAAATGTGTTTTGAGACAGCTTATTAAAGCTCTCTACTCTGCTCTTCCCCTTCTACTCTGCTCTCCGTCTCTACTCTGCTCTTGTGAGGCCCCATCCGGAGTACTGTGTCCAAGTTTGGAGTGCCCAGTGCAAGAAAGACAGAGAGCTGTTGGAGAGGGTCCAGAGGAAAGCCACGAAGATGATCAGGCTGGAGCACCTCCCCTGTGAAGACAGGCTGAGGGAGCTGGGCTTGTTCAGCCTGGAGAAAAGAAGGCTGTAGGGTGACTTCGTTGCAGCCCTTCAGTACCTAAAGGGAGCCTATGAACGGAAAGGGAGTCAACTCTTTGAAAGTATAGATAACAACAAGACAAGGGAAATGGTTTTAAGTTGAGGGAGGGCAGTTTTAGGTTGGATGTCAGGGGGACTTCACTATGAGAATGGTGAGCTGTTGTTGGAACAGGCTGCCCAGAGAGGTTGTGGATGCCCCATCCCTGGAGGTGTTCAAGGCTAGGTTGGATGGGGCCCTGGGCAGCCTGGTCCAGTATTAAATGGGGAGGTTAGTGGCCCTGCCTGCATGTGGCAGGGGGTTGGAGATTCATGATGCTTGAGGTTCCTTCCAACCCAGGCCATTCTGTGATTCTGTTTCTAAGTTGCATGGGGATACCTGCTCTTCATTTCATATCCAGACTTTTCAGATATTGAGAGTTAAACATTCCAACTTTTAGAACCGTTGTTTAAGACAGAGAATGATGGAGATAAAAAATGTCTTCATATTTTTCTATGCAGTGTCCTCTTGTTTAAAATATATGAATGAAATAAAACATTATACTGCATCCTAAGAGGCTCTACTAACTTAAAGTCAATAATGTGTGATATTAAAGTATAGAACTGAGACTGATTATATGGAGGTAAAATTCACTTTGTGCAAATAATCAGTGGGTTTCTTCCTGTACAATTTGTTCTTCTTCAGGTTCCATAGCACTGGATGACTCTGACCTCCATCCAGAGGCAGCAGAGCTTGAGTGCAGGATAACCATGTGTGTGTCCTATGAGCATGTTGATATTTGTCAGTGGGCTTGAAGTCAGAAGGAATGACAAGCATATTTCCAGGAAGCCATTCATGAATTGTTCTTACTAATGAATGTTGACCATTGATTTAATCCTACAGCCAGAATTGATGCTAATTGCTTAAACTGAAGATCTTAATAGATAACTGCATTTATACTATAAACAAGGAATGTGCCTTGGTTTTCCAGTTGCATTTTCCTTTTAAATGAAGAAAGTGCATTTTAAACCATAGAATCATGTAATCATTAAGGTTGGAAATACTCTAGTCCATCCATTAACCCATCCCCACCGTACCCAATAACCATGTCCCTCAGTGCCACATCTACACGGTTCTTGAAAAGTTCCAGGAATGGTGACTCCACCACTTCTCAGGGCAATCTATTCCATGTATCATGACAAATCACATGACAATTTTAAGAGTGAATTAAATGTCTCCTTTTATCTGAGAAATAGACCTCCAAGTGAGCACTGTGCCTCAGCCTCCCCAACTGCTTCCAGGCACTCCCTGTGCTACTGAGGCATACTCAAGAACAGCAGCTAGAGACAGTTAGCAGTTTTGCCAGTTTTTCCTTTTCTTTTTCCTGTCCCTCTACTTTTTCTTCCCCTTTTTAAAATTTTTAATTCTCTTTGATTCCCTTTACCTATTCTTTTTTTTCTGTTCTCTGGGATGGCTGGGCCAGTATGGTGGTGCCTCTGGGAAAACTTCCTTAAGAAAGGGCAAAAACTGCTAGATAAGCAGTGGGGAGAAGCAGTAAGAAACAACAGCACGGCAACCAGGGTCAGGGAGGGAGGAGGTGCTCCAGGCACTGGAGCAGAGATACCCCTGCAGCCTGAGGAGGACCCTTGCCAGAGCAGGTTTATCCTGAAGGACTGCAGCCTGGGGAGGACTCATGCTGGATCAGGGAAATGTGTGCAGAAAGAGTGGCAGAGAGGGGCTGTTATGTGCTGACTGCAGGCCTCATTGCTCTCTGTGTCAATTCCTGTCAAAAAAGGCAAACCTGCTCACCTAACTAAAGCTGTTAGTTGTAACCACAGCGCTTTTTCCTGCATCTTCTCACTCATCTCTCCTTGTTCCAGACTGACCTGAGTGAGAGATCTTCCTCATGCAATGCACAGATCCGCACATCATCACAATGTGAGAATTGCCCTTTCAGGGCAGCTTCCCCTTTCCCAAAGTAAGGGTTCATTAGTGTTCTTAGGTCTTCTCACTTGCATATGAGACATATAGATTGTAAATAATGCAAAGGGAAGACAAACTGAATGTCAGCCAGGTGTTAAACTCCACAGTTTAAAAGTTATGTGCGTAATAGTTCCTCATAGTTTGGGAGATTTTGTTCACATTTATTTTAGGTAACTTTGTGTGAAGGCCACATCAATAAGAAAGTGAGGATAAGTTTGTGTGGTAGTGTGGCTGCACAGCAGCAAACCAGAATAGGGATGAAATTAATTGTTTATGGCTGAGGATATAGCACGCAAAATTTCACGAGGAAAGAAAGGCAAAATATTACTGCTTTCAGGCTTCATGTGTTCATCCACAGGTTTTGAATGGTTTCCTCTCTTGCACAAGTTTCAATTCATTAACAATTCAATTTAATAAGATTTTCCATTTCAATACTTTGCCATCATTCTTCTAATCTTCTCTCCAGTTCCCATCTCCCCAGATATCTAACATCTGCTCTACTTTGCTAACCTCTGCTCCAAACTTTTTATTTACTAAGCAAAGCAGCAAACAGTATCTCCTCAGAGTGCTTTCTCTCTGCGCAGCAATCCTTGAATTTCTGTTCTGGCAAAGCCCTACTTGAACCTGATCCCAGATCCCATTGGAAGGTGGGAGATACAGCTGGTCCATGGATTGGCTGCTGCATCCATGCCAAGAGGTGGTCTTTGGGCCCAATTACCTCTCTATGGCTCAGTTAATCTTTATGATCTTCAGAGGTCTGTCAGGAAGAGAAAAAAAGGAGGTAAAGTCTGGGTAGTCTGCTCCAGGAGCTTCTTCCTTCCCCTCCTTCTCCATTATGAGTACCACCAAGCTAGACAATCCTTCATAGAATCATAGAATCACAAGGTTGGAAACAATCTATAAGATCATCTAGTCCAACCGTCTCCTCATCACCATTGCCACCACAAGCACTAAACCACATCACGCAGCACGTCATCCAGACGCCTCTTGAACACCGCCAGGGACGGCGACTCCACCACCTCCCTGGGCAGCCATTCCAGTGCCTGACCACTCTCTGAGAGAAGAAGTTCTTCCTTATGTCCAACCTAAACCTCCTCTGATACAACTTATGGCTATTACCCCATGTCCTGCTCGTTGCCTGGGAGAAGAGGCCAAATCCCTCTTCACCACAACCTCCCTGCAGGAAGTTGTACAGTGCAATGAGGTCTCCCCTGAGCCTCCTCTTCTCCAGACTGAACAAACCCAGCTCCCTCAGCCACTCCTCCTTTTTATTTTCATTGTGCTGATTGTTTTGTTTTGACATCTAAGATCCTTGGCTTTCTGTATAAAAGGTATTTAGTTTGTCAGAATCAATAATATATATTTTTTTATTTGTTACTTCTGTTTAAGATGGAGGCACTTAAACTATTTCTTCCAGCATGTCAGTGACCCTCTTTTTATTGGAAAAGGGTTTCTACAGACTGATCCATGTATTACACAGATTTATAAGGTTCTTTCCTCTGATCTTACTCAGTCCTTATCCATACCTCCCATTGCCTCACTGAAATCAACGTGATCCAATGCTCTGCTTTGTTTATCTTTTCTTTTCATATACTTTTACACATTTGAGGACTGATTGTTTAATGTAAACTCTCCGCCTAGGCCTGACTACACAAATCTCAGAACAATGTGGCAGCAGGTCCAATGGGAATTGAACTAATTAGTGGGTAAAAAGATGCCAGAGTTTAGCATGAAGTGGATAACCATCTTAGTAAATGGAAATGAAGTGTAACGCAGAAGTGTTGTTGCAACTGAAAAAACATTTTAGGTGCATAAGCCTTGAGCAGTGTCAAGACACAAGGGATAATGCCACATGAATCCAGTGGCTCATGAGATGGGTGTCCTGATCCTGGCGTCACATTTACACCACTGGCCCCTAATCATAGATTGCATTTTGTCTCATGAATATTTATAATCTGTTTATTTGTGTTCTAGTTTTTCTAAGTGATTCATCTGGTACACATATAGTTCTTAATATTACAAGCTTTAGACCAGAAGCATTTTGGAGAATAAAGAAGAAACACATATTCTTTTCACATGATTGAAATTTGGACTTTAGCTTTATTAAGGAGCTGGATATGTTTTGACTCAGTTTTGACTTCTGCACAACTTGTTGAGATGAGGGGGTAAGAGGTGACATTTGTTTTACAGTCTCATGCTGTTGCAAACAGCTGATCAGGGACTTCAACTTGCGAAGGCCATTGAAATGAAACCATATGCTTTTATAGGTTGTGCATAATCACTGCTTTTAATTAGCAAGCAGAACTGGGCCATGTTTAAGGTTTAGATCAACCAGATTATTTACTCCAGCTCTTCTTCCATACTAAATCCCACGCCTTAAGAAGTTGTGGCTTAAATCCACTTTATGGTTAGAAATAAATATACCAGGTTTCTTGCTGCCTCTCCTATATTTTGAATGTGTGTTTTTTCTGCACTATGTGTGACTTTGATACAAAGGAAAACTACTGAATCTTTTTAAGGAGATGTTTGCAGCTCGAAAGGCAAATGGGATCCTGGGCTCCATCAGGAGAGGGGTGGTCAGCAGGGACAGGGAGGTGATCGTCCCTCTCTACTCGGCTCTTGTGAGGCCCCATCTGGAGTACTGTGTCCAGGTGTGGAGCCCTCAGTACAAGAAAGACATTGAGATTTTGGAAAGGGTCCAGAGGAGGGCGACTAAGATGATCAGGGGGCTGGAGCACCTCCCCTATGAGGACAGGCTGAGGGAGTTGGGCTTGTTCAGCCTGGAGAAGAGAAGGCTGCGGGGTGACCTCATTGCAGCCTATCAATACCTGAAGGGAACCTACACCCACGAGGGGAGTAAACTCTTCAAAAGGGCTGACAACAGCAGGACTAGGGGAAATGGATCGAAGTTGAAGGAGGGAAGATTTAGGTTGGATGTTAGGGGGAAGTTCTATACAAGGAGAGTGGTTAGGCCCTGGAACGGGCTGCCCAGGGAGGTTGTGGATGCCCCGTCCTTGGATGTGTTTAAGGCCAGGTTGGACGGGGTCCTGGGCAACCTGATCTGAATGTGTGTGTTTGGTGGCCCTGCTAGGCAGGGGGGTTGGAACTACATGATCCTTGAGGTCCCTTCCAACCTGGGTGATTCTGTGATTCTGTGATTCTGTGATTTAGGGTCACAAATAAAGATACATGGCAGCATGTAATGTAGCAACAGGTCAACAGTGAAATAAGAACATTAAGAAGCAGAGGAACTATGAAATGGAAGATTTGGACAAGAGGTAATGAAAGAATGTTGACTGCAAGAAAAGAATAGTAAAGAAGAAGCACAATGAGCGTGAATGAATGGATGAAGATGAGAAAGATGGTTTTGTAGGTTGGATCTGTGCCCTGCTACTCAGTTCTTACAGCTGGTTAGGTATCCAGCCTTCTGACAGTCTTCTGACCTGTTTTCTATCTGTAAAAAACGGATGCTAAAAAACTTGCTAATTCACCAGGATATTTTGCAGCTTGTTTGCATTATTTAAGAAACGGGGTGAGGAAGAAGGGTCACCAGTGTGACGGAGAGAAAGAAAGAAATAATAAAGACTAAATAGAGAGGAAAAAAAAAGAGGCTGAAACTTCTGAATAAGACAGATCAGGAGATCAGCACCCTTATGGATTTTTCTCCCCAAGTTATTCCATGTGCTCCCTGTGGCTGCCTTGCAACAACAGCTGCTCTAGGGGGGAGAGGGAGGAAGGGTGGGAAAGTCAGGCCACTCAGCAATTCAGCTTTAGCTTTACAATGCACCACTCTTGTTGAAAGCAGGGAAACTTGAGAGAGTCTCAAGGCTGTGGCTCTCCCTCAAGGATCTTATGGATTTAACTATTTGGAGCACTAAATCCTTGTTTCTTTTCAGCGAGAGCAACCAATGCAAGTTACAGTTGTTGTTCCCCTCTTTCAGCCCTCCTGGCTTCCCTTTCAACTGACATGGAAGATTAGCTTCAAGCTCTAAGCTTGTAAAGTCTTTGAGGAAAAGCCTTAATGAGGATCTGATCCTTTTAAACTCTGATCTAATTATTGTTAATGTTTCTATTTTGGATATTGCAAACAGATCAAGTTTGCATGTTTGAAGGTGGGACCATTCAATGGACAAGAAGTAAACCCCACCCTGTAGGTTAAATAAATTTTCATACATAAATAAAAACATGAATAGCACCTATGTAAAGTAGCTGGCAATATTTCAGAGAATGTTAGAGAGCTGAGCCTGGGGGACTACTGGAAGACAGAAAGATTTTTTTCCTCCTGCTGTGTGTTTACTACTCAAATAGTGGCAGAGGATATTTGAGGCCACAGTGGTGTAGTCTATTAAGTATATCAGTGGGGAAGAAGGGCAAAGAAGAATCTACAGACCGAGGCATAAGGAATCGTCTGGAGCTGCACAGAAGCATTTCCCTGGATATGACTGAAACCTCACAGGCTCCAGCTCAGTGGCAGTAAAGAAAAACAAGGCTGAGTCCTACAAGCAAACACTTTCACTTGATCTGTTGTTGTAGTCTGAGTGTTTTGTGTGCTTTTGTAATGAGTTTTTATCACCTCAGAGACAACCACTGCTGTGATTTGAACCCATGTGCTGAGCTCCAGCCACTGTTTGAACGCGTGCGGGCATATACCTGTACCTGTATATCCAGGGCTGGCAGAGAAGATTTGTCTGAGAGCTTGCTGATCTGGACATTGTTTACAATCTTTGCTTGAATCTCCATGCTTTACAAGATAGAAGAATGTTGCCTGCTTTCCTGGCTGTAAAAGTGTCAGTCATTGCGTGGATCCCTGTGCTAGTGTTTGGCTTGGCGGGCATCCTTGAGAGGCTGGCAAATCAGGTGTGAAGTGAATTTGCCATGTTCTATTTAATGGGGTGTTACTGTAACATCAAACCCTTATAGTGACCACTTCTAGGTTAACACCCTTCGGTAACTAACCAAAACACAAACATTAAGCTGGAGGAATGTTAAAATGTGATTATGAGCCATGGTTTTGTCCAATTAGCCAACTGCGCTTCAGGCTTGACTGAAGTGACTTGTCTATATAAAGATGCATTAGTCATTTTCCTTTTTTTTTTTTCTTTTTTTCATCATAAAAACAACAGATGTGATGCTCTGTGGTCAGCATAGATGAGAATGATTCACAGCTAGGCTTGTTTAAACCCTTAGTAGAAAAATACCCATCTGAGACCCTCTTCACGTCTTCCCCCTCATTCTAGACAATCAGAGCCAGAAGCACCTGTCACATGATGCATCTCAAAATTCATCACTGTTTCTCTCCATATGTCTCAGTTTTGAGGTGGCCAGGAGACATCAGCTGCTCCTGCCTACTCTCTTGGGACTGCATGGACTTCAGCATCACAAAGGTAGCAACAGAAGAGAAGGGAATGGGAGAATCGGAAATCCTGGTTTGTATGGCTTGGGAATCTTGGCTTGTGGAGCTGGGTTTTGAGATGAAGTAAGAAGACAGAAGAGTGGGAAAGACTGCTATCCCTTGGCCACTTTGAGCAATTTTGGGGCTACTTGGATACCCCGAATCCATGGCCAGATCTGTGTAGAATGGCCTGGAGACCCACAGAGAGTGTTCTGTTCAGGCTGGGATGTGTCTGCACAAGACCATATGCTGTTCAAGGAGCTTGGTCTTGCTTCTGAAATAGGATTAGAAAGCTGGAGCTGTAGGTACAGTTGCCTTTAGTACTGCTGTCAGATCTGTCCTCCTTCTGTTTCTTTGGTAGTCCCTATCTGTCTGGTTGCCTCTGAGACATGCAGACCCAAGGAGATGCCTGCTAAGGGCTCTGTTGAATGATGGCTCACCTTTCAGATGACACTATCTGGAGGAGTCTGAGCCTCAGTGAGTACAAAGAACCAATAAGCAAGAGACACATCAGTGTTTAAAATGCTTGGAAAACATAGTACAATGAATATCAACATAGGTAAAAATAAACCAGCCCTCTAAAGGTAATGTAAGGTCTCCTCCCACAGAAAGGAGAAACTGGTGGAGCAGTAGGCTGGAAAGACTAGGATGGGGGACAGGTAATGGAGATGAGAAAGTCTTGACTAGCCTTGTCTGACAACTGATCAGATGTGAGATTAGGTACCGTAATATGGATGACAAACAAGACAGACCAACAGACTTTTTCAGCTGAAGATTCAGCAACAATAAATCACACAAGACAGTCATAGTTTCACACTCTTGGCTTCTGGCACGAAGCACCTTACAGGAAATCCAGGCTAGAAAATTCAGCTCTTCCAAATCAATCCAGGAATAAAGACTCCTGGATTTTTAACTAAATAATAATTTACTTTTCTCTCCTATGTCTACCTGTCCTATGTCTACCTAAAGGCACAGTCCTGTTTTGGGCTCAGAAGCTTGCTTGCTTGCTTGAGTATATGAGATCAGCACATTCTTTTGCTTTGTTCTGTGCAAAATCTAGCTGCTTGTTCCAATCCTTTTCTCCATGTTCAGCCAGGTCATTCTCTCATCTTTATCTCTCCTATCCCAAATTCCAGTTTCCTCATTCAGCAGGTCTAATGACTTCCCACCACAAATTCTCCACATGGTTTTGGCTGGAACTATTCAGTGTCACCTGCCACTGCAGCGCTTTCTTTTTGCTGCCAGATTTTCTTTGAGTTTATAGACTCAAGAATTGTAGAATGGCTTGGGCTGGAAGGGACCTCAAGGATCACCAAGTTCTAACCCTGCTGCAGGCAGGGTTGCCAACTGCTAGATCAAGTAGATCAGGTGGCCCAGGGCCTCATCCAACCTAGCCTTGAGCACGTCCATCCACAACCTCTCTGGGTAGCCTGTTCCAGCACTTTGCCACCAACTCAGTGAAAAACTTCCCCCAACATCTAAATCTTCCCTCCTTCAGTTTAAAACCATTCAATCTTGTCCTATTGCTATCTACCCACATACAAAATTGATTTCCCTCCCATCTCTAATCTCTCTTTAAGTATTGGAAGATAATGAGATCTCCTCACAACATTCTCTTCTCCAGACTGAATAAGCCTAGTTCCTTCAGCCTGTCTTAGCAGAAGAGGTGCTCCAGCCCTGTGATCATCTTCATGGCTCTCCTCCGGACCCTCTCCAAAAGCACCATCTTTCCTGTGTGTTGGGGGCCTCAGACCTGGATGCAATACTCCAGAGGGTGCCTCATGAGGGCAGGGTAGAGAGGGACAATCCCCTCCCTCTTCCACCTGGCCACCCCTCTTCTGATGCAGCCCAGGATACTGATGGGCACTGGGGCTGCAAGCACGCACTGTTGGCTCATGTTAAGTTTTTTATCTACCAGAACATTTTAAGTCCCCAGTTCTCAGCTGGGCTGAAGGACTTCTTCTCCCAGCCTGTATACATATCTGGGATCACTCTGACCCAAGTGCAAAACCTTGCACTTTGCTTTGTTGAACCTCATTAAGTTCACATGGGCCCAGCTTTGAAGTTTGTCATGGTCTCTCTGGACGGCATCCCATCCTTCTTCTGTATCAACCACACTGCTCAGCTTGTTGCCAGCAGCAAAATTGCTGAGGGCACACTTGATCCCATCATCTGTGCAATCAGTAAAGATGTTAAAGAGTACCAGTCCCAAGACAGGCACCTGGAGGACACCGCTCATCACTGGCCTCCTCCTGTACATAGAGCCATTGACCACAATCCTCTGGCTGTGACCTTCTAACCAATTCTTTATCCACCAAATAGTTCACCCTTCAAATCCATGCCTCTCCAACTTAAAGATAAGGATGGGGGGGGGGGGGGGGGGGGAGACAGCATCAAAGGCCTTGCAGAAGTCCAGGTAGATGACATCAGTTGCATTCCCTTTGTCCACTGATGCTGTCGCTCCGTTATAGAAGACCACTATTGACAAGACAACCACCAGTTGTCAGGGACAACTTTCCCCTTGGTGAAGCCATGGTGGCTGTTTCAGATCACGTGCTTGTCCCTCATGTGCCTTAACATGTCTTCCAGGAGGATCTATCATTTTCTTTCATCTTTCTCCCTCTTCATTTATACTCCTGGTCATTTCTCATTATTAGATCAATGGATTGGTCTCTCTCTGGGGCTGCTTGAGTAATGTCATTGTCCTGCTCTGGTATGAATCTGCCTCATTAGCCTCAGTTCTTGTGCTCAACATAGCTCCTTGTCATGGCATTACTTGCCTCTCCCTCCACCATGGACTTCACCTTCAGTCATGGGAAGCAAGAGGCTCTCTGGGGCTCCTTCTCCAGTCTCAGGCTTTTCTGTCATTGCTTGACTTCCAGTCCCTCCTATTTGCACACTTTCAGTTTATGTTGCTAATTCTCTTGCTCATTCCACCCGTCAAGACATGGAACATTTGGTAAAGCCTTGCAAAGGACAGGACAAGACTTTGAAAAGTGTCAAAACTAGTAGGTAAAATTGAAGATCCAGCTGGGTTTCTCACCACACGTGGGTTCTAATTCTGATCAGGTTTCCTGGATTTCTTGTGTTCTGAACCCAATGGGGTGAGCTCTAAACAAGGACCCACAAACCTGGTATCGTGTGGTGTTTGTAAAGTCTGCAGAACAACTGTTGGCATGAAATCAGCCAAAAGGATGAACATCTGGCTATTTTTCTGCTTGCGCAAACCAGTCTCCACTGTGTCAGAGGCAGTGGCTGTATGAGCAGTGAAGCATCATATAGAGTTAGATTTGCTGCTTTTGAAATGAAAAACCTAACCAAGAATAGCACTATTCCTCACACCCCACCCTCTGGAGCCTCTCCATTGTGAGGAGCAAGTGGAGGCCATGTCTCCAGTGGGTCCCAGTCTCCTGTCTACTCTAGTTCTGCCTACCTTGCAGCACCACTACTCGTTGACTGGCAAAACTGACAGTCTGTCAGTCTGAAAGTATTGGCTCTTCTTTCTTTCCATCTTTAGTATCTTGTGAGATGATTTTGAGGGGATTATAGAATTATACATTATCCGTAGTTGGAAGGATTTCATAAGGATCACGCAGTCCAACTCAGAAAACTGATTATCCCAGGATAGTGACACTTTGTAGGGTCTCTATAACAGCTGGAAATGCCTGGTACTTTACATAGGTTGAGGTCCCATCTCCCCATTCTGTCAGTAGCTACACTAATGTCTCTAATGCACTGGGCCGTGGGGTTTTGCTTGTTTGGACAGGAAATTTGTGGGGATTTCTGAGCTGTGCAATGAAGACAGGTGCTTCTGAAGTTATCAGGTTTCTGTTAGCTAAACTGCAGAGGAACCCACATAGATGATACTAACAGTAGATCCTAAACACATGTCATCCATTCCCCTGTAAGTGCTTGTAGAAGGAAAGCCAGAAAGAAAGAAAATATTCCCAACCCAAGAAAAAGCAGTCTGGTAAATTTCATGTAGGTCTCATGACTGTTTATTGGTTGAGTGGAAACTTAACATGGTGCTTTATTGAAAGAAGTTTCTCTTGTTCTTTTGCAGATGCACAAAAGAACAACAACTCTGCTACAGCAGATCTTTTCATGTGATTTGACTAGTTGTAAATAAAACTATTTTGGACTCTGATACCTGGCAGGAAAAGTTAGTTAAAACACCTAAGGGCACTTTACTGACCTTATGTGAAATGCAGTTTTGTCTTTGGTGACCACTGCTGCACAGGAATTCCCTTCATACACACTAACATTGCATCTCTTCTGGGATGCTGTCACATCCCAAGCACTGGAAGTTTTGGCATGTATTCTTTCCAGTGGTCACTAAAGTAGTTTGGAGTATAAAACAATCTCTTCTTTATGATTTATATTGCAATTGCTGTTTTTAACACTTCCAAAAGCAATTTCATTAAATCTCGGTGGGAGGGTGAAGAATCATGTTTTTGTCTTCACTGATTGCAAAAGCTGAAAACTGGACTCGTAGGCACATTTATTTTTAGTCTTACAGGACATAGTTTAATTGATCAGAAATGGCCACAATCACGTGAAAGCTGTTTTACCTTCTGAATCTGTGCCAATAACAGCAAGATGGCACTCAGCACCCTTAGTAATCTCTCTGAACTGCTCTGAAAAGACTTTGTAAGTTCCTGCCAGTCTTTATTTATTCTAGATGCAAAATTAGCTGAAATTCCACTTTATCTGAATGTGGCCCTTCAGGCAGTATCCTGTCTGCCTCTTAGAGAGTTTCACAAAGCTTAGCTGACGTGCTAGTTACAAAACGGTGTGCTCAGGAGAGCTCAAACAAGCTGCTTGCTATCCAGGGCTGCAGAGTTGGCTTTTTATCCAGCTAAAAGAGACATAGGGGCTGTGTTTTCCACCCAGTGCTTACAAATTGCTTAACGTGGACACTGTGGCTATTTATCTCCTAAGGCTCTGGGAGCAGCCAACTCAAATGGAATGGCTCCTGCTCCCTGGAGCTTTGGTTCCAAAGCTGGAGTGCAAAGTGCTATTTTAGGTAGTCTGAATATAGTCCTAAGCAAGCGTTTGTTATAATAGCAGGCAGCAAATGTTTGGAATTAATAATGGTAGTAGGTATGAGCTGCAGCTTTTGTAAGCTTTCAGAACTCCAGAATTAACTTAGTTCTGTCAGAGTGTAAAAATAAATATATATATATATATATCATTATGACCATACCTTTCAATCAGACCTCTGGAGAGAGTAGGCAAAGAACGGAGATGAGCACTGGGTGCTTGAGATAGTGTAGCCCAAGAGATAAACAGCAGGACAGATGTATCAGATATTACCTGCTTGACAACCAGAATGTTTGCCAGGTATCAAGAGTGATGAATATACAGCAACCAGTTAGGTTAATCATTTTTATTTATCAGCAAAAAAAGGCTTACTGTGCTGTTCCATGTCAATAGGCTACTGGTGTAACATCAAGTGAGGATTGTTTTCATATGCTGGTGATGACATCTCCTATGCTCCTCCAAAGAAGCAACAACAACAACAACAAAAGGAGGCACCGCAGAGGCTGAAGTGCACATGGGTGCTGCAAGCAACAGGAAACTCTGAGCAGATCTTCACATCACGGAGCTTGTTTCTGCAGTGGCAGCTACTTATCCTCATGAGTGTCAACTTAAAAAGCAGCCTGCCCTACCAGCTTGAAAGAGACAACATTAACTCTCTAACGACACAATTTTGTTTAATGCCCTTGTAATATCCAGTAGAATCCAGCAGAAGACATGTCTATGGACAGGTAGGTCAGCAGCTGGATGGCCTCTTCCCATGCCGTGAGATGGGCTGTGCTGGCATGTGCACAGCAGGTAGGGGTACTCCCAGGACCAGCACTCTTCTCTCCTACTTGGGGACCCCCACAACATCCTGGGGGCTGGTGGCCATGAACGAAGAGCATGCAGGAACCGTCCTTGGGGTTTAGCCATTGAGTTCTCATTCCTGGCAAAGTTCCCAGTTTCTTCGTTGTAACCTGGGTGTCGCTGCTTGCCAGGCTGCAGCAGTCCTCAGATCAGAGGAAGCTCTTCTGTGAAATATCTATATGAACCAGACTTTGAACTTCCCTAATACTGGAGTTATTCCTGTCTGAGGATTTGCTCTGGGCCCATCTCAGTGTCGACTTTTTCTTGCTTTTGGACTATCTAGGGCAATAAAGATTTTTCAACCCTTAAAAGCACCTACTTTTGGATACCAAAGAAGACCATTCTGATTTTTCATTCTGATTCTTTTAGGAAAATGGGTGGTATGAGGACAAGTTTAAAGCTGTTTATCCAAATACTGTCCTTTGGCACTACTACAAATAAATTAATTCTCAGTGTGCTGATGTTTATCAACCTTTCTGTTGACCTGCTAGCAAGTGAACAGTTCCTTTACAGACGACCATTGATTTGTTCAGCAAATAGAGATGAAAGCTTTAGAGATGGACTGTTGCCTGTATTTCTGCTCAACATGCAAGAGGTTCCAGGGATCTCCATTTTGAAAAGGTAGTTATAGTTACGCTGCACCCATTACTACTTTACTCTTATTGCTATGAATAATCAGTAGAAGTGTTAATAGCAGTGTAATTAGTAACATTATTAGCTTTATTGAAATAAGCAAACATTTTAAGTATTATAATTTATTTTCTGAGCATCTGGAGGCCCTACTTATGTTGGGATCCCACTGCATGTGGTATTATTTAAACAAAATGTAAATTCTGATTTCTGCTACAAAAATCATGTGATCTTTGCTTAGGCTTTCTTTTGCAAAAGCTGTAAGCTTATCCCTAGTTCTGATTATTATGCTTTTTCAACCTGGGCAACATATTTGTCTTAAAAGCCCATCCTACTGCATCATATGCAGGATAAGTGCCAAGTGGAGAACAGAACTGCCAGTTATTCCTTTACAGAATTCTCCTGCCAAGGATGGGTGAGTGTTTCAGACAGCCTTTAGCAAGGGTAGTATCAGTGGAGTCCTGGCATTCCAATATTCTGTAAATTTGACTCAAATTAGTGGCACAGATGTGATGGAAAAGCTTCCTTTGGGAGATACATGAAATCGTGGGGGAAACAATGTGCCTTCATCCACTAGCTGTGGTTGTTGTTTCCTCTGCTTTCTTATGGGTCTTGAGTGCTCCTCCATTCACCAGGTTATTTAGTATTTTGGGATTGTTTCTTTCCAGTGTCTCATCTTCCACTTTGCATGGAGTGATTAACTTGGTTAATATCATGAACTTGCCATCACTCTGCCAGTGAATTTTGGTAGTTTAAAAACAATCCATAAGTCTCAAATTGTTCACGAATGATTGGCAAATGCTCAGCCTTGTTTGCTGCTTGGTGCATCCTCTGTTTTTGCCATGCACCAAGTAATAGCTATACTTAAGACAGTTGATCTAATAAAAGCATTGCCTGTGTCCGCCTAAGTAGAGAATAGAGATGTTTCTATCTCTTCCTTAAGTAGAGATTATCCCATATTTATAGTCTATTGTAGTAACGCTGGATTTCCCATTTAACAAAGGAAATTTGAGATAATGTCTGAGTGTTTTACTGACAATCTGACAGTGACTCTGTGTTCCCTCCGGCAGGCTGGTTGTTGCACCAGCCTTGACCATATCCTGGCCACTGAAGTCACTCTGACTAGTACCCTCTCTGAACTGCCTGCACTGCTGCCTGGCACACTGAGCAGTAAAACTACTTGATTTCTTGAATTTGAATTTTATGGAGTAGACTCAGCTGCTATACCTAAAAGTAGTTTTTCCTCAGATAAATTGTGGAAAATGATAGCATCACAATGTCAGATTTAGAAGAAAGTGGGTGGAAATCTGAATTTTGTCACTTCAACTTACTGCTTCAGCTAGCAGTAAATTGGAGACTTCAGCTCTCCATTCCCTCCCTCATCTCCTTCATGTCAGGAGAGTGTGGCTGTGCCTAATTCTGATGCTGCAAAAAGGTGAACTCCTCTTCCCGTGGCCCAGGTGGAACACGGTGTACAGAAGCGTTATTGCACAAACATGAGCTCTTCACACTTGCGAATGTTACACTCAGCTACTGTTACAGGGGAAAGGTTTCCATGATGCATTCCTGGTCTTCTGACATATTTGCGATGATTTATATGTATGCTGAGGTGAGGCAGGGGAGTTTGGGTGAGCAGCAGGTGTTTTGGGAAAAGCTGCTTCCGCTGATGTGCCTCGCTAACCTCGGAATGCAGGACACAACATCTTGCTGTGCAGATTGGCAGAGGTGGGCTGACCTGCAGCCTCAGACCCTGCTCTAGTTCCCCATTCCTTGAGACTGCTTTGCTCTAAGGCAAAGGTTTTGTGTGCAATTCAGGAAGAGTGTGAAAGGCAATTTGGGAGTGCGATATAAGCAGAAATAGAGATATGCCATACGTTGTGGTTTGAGAGCATGATGTAGGAGAGGCTTGAAGCTTATTGCAGACTGATAAATGTAGCCACACCAAGGACGTGAATGCCCTAGCAGAACCACCTGTCAAATTTCACTATCTGTGACTTATGATCCCGATACAGGAGTGTGACTGGTTCCATTGGGTGGGGATTATCAGCGCCCAGGAGAAATCTGAGGAGTATCCTCTGTGCAGTGCACTCATTCTACACACCATCCTCTGGTTGCCCAGAGTTGTGATGGATGCCCCATCCTTGGAAACATTCAAGGTCAGGCTGGACCAGGCTCTGAGCAATTTGATCCAGCTGTAGGCGCTCCTGTTCATTGCAGGGGAATTGGACTAAGGTGACAGTTAAAGGTTCCTTCAACTCAAATGATTTTATGATTCTATACTGTGAAGCAAAAATTGATGTCTTCCAAGCATTTAATGATAAATCCCACGTTGGGGCCACTTAGCCTCATGATGCTAGCGGTTCAGAGTGTACTCTGCCTGCCCTTCTTCATTCCCTCCTGAATGGTTTGTCTTGTTTCTCTTGTCAGGGTGGCTATGATATCCTTGGTTATGCTTGATTTCTACCACTCAGCCTTGAAAGACATGTAAGAGTCAACCAGACCATGTTGAGATATCTGCAGTTATGAGCCTGACATGGTGACATGCTGTGACAGACATGGAGAAGCCTGACACGCTCCATCTGTCATTTACCCTGCACAGCCAAGAGGTGTCCTCAACTATAAGATATGTCTGATTTTGGAGACTGGGCTTTGCAACAGATGTAGACCATTCATAGGGAATTCAGGAGACAATGGTCAGTGGTTCATAAAACCTATATTTGGAAAAAAACACCTGAATATCAGCATGATTTAATAACAAGAAAAGAGTACTGGGAAGTGGAGGGGATGATAACAGCCTTTAGTTTACTGTAAGTTTGATGCATAATGGCAGGGAGCTGTCTGGTTTCCATGTCCATGGTGGGAAAGTTAGGATGGGTTTAAACAGCAACAAGGAATGTTGAGATTAGATAAATAATGGGGATGGTGAAATACTGAAAGAGGTTGTGAGGGGAAGCTGTGACTCCTCATCTTTTGGTGTCTTTAGGTATAGACTGGACAAGCAGAGGTATAGAGATGCATCATAACCAGCCCTGCAATGCTGTTTGAGAAAAATGGCCAATGTCACACAGAGTGTAAATTGAACAGAAAATGAACAAGGATGGTGCATCAGAATACAGGAAGCAGCTTCACAGGCTCACATACAACAAATGCTCCTTAAAAGTATATGCAGATATCCCCATAGCTTTTATATCTTTCCTTCATGCCATACTGACGTTTTTTTAACAATTTTTAGGAACATTACGATGACTTCTGTGGATGACACGTTGCATGCGCCTGAGTTCATGTACTTATGCCAAATATAAAATATGGGTTGTGTGGACTCAGCATTTCAGCTCACTCATACCTACTCACATCACTCATATCTACTGAATCAGACCCAACAATAAATCAGGCAAAGACCCAATATGGGCAACTTTTTGACCTTGTTTATTTAAAGTTTGGTGTAGTTGACTGTAAAATCTCTCTGTGAGAGCAGAATTTTTCCATTGGGAAGGAGGGGTAGCAAGTCATCTGAGCTTTGGAGCTGAATGAAATTTGTGGGTAATTATGCTATGCACTGTTTTATTAGCTGTGAATAGCAGTGTGAATAGCCTGACTACTACAGAAGTTACAGGAGATAGTCCTGTTAAGCATGTCAGAATTTCCTCAGCTGCCTCTAGAGTTTTACCTTGATGTGGAGGGACATTGAGAAGGAAAAAACAGCGCAGATGGATTCATCCATTTCCAAGAACACTGTAAAAATGAGTATTTTCATCTACATTAAAAAGATCTGGTGGTCTTTCCTCTGAGGAAATTTACCTCCCAGACAGTGTGACACAGATTCAAAATTTGTCAGTTTGGTGGTCTTGCACTGGGGATGTACCTTTGTATCTGTGGGAAATCTGCCTGTGATTGCAAAACTCTCATCCCTTTATAAGTAGCTGGCTCAGCAATGCTTTGTGACTTAAACCTAGAAGGACTTCACTCTTTTCCATGCAGCTGTGCTGAGGAAAGCAACTGAGTCAACAGGGATTCCCACACAGTCAGAGTCCCTCCCCTGCCGCATTCACATCCAAACACAGCCATTGGAAGTAGCAATTATATTTCTTTTGTTTTCTCATTGCTGTGCCAACAAGAGAATGGGAACAAGCTTTGAGAAGGCTGGTTGGGGGGAATCTGGTCTAGCTAAATTGGATAGCCAGTGGGAAGGGATTAAAGACGAAAAAGGGAGATCTAGGATGAATGAGTGGAAAGAAGCACAGGAGCAGGATGGGAAGGCCGATAGGAGTTGTGAGTCTCTTTGGTTGAGCAGAATTCTCGTTCTCTTTCTCTTCTTTAGACCTATAGATAGAAAGATAAATAGATAAATAAATAAATTCCCTGAAAACGTGCACAGAAAATTAAAGAGCTAAAATAAATGTAGCTAAAACAAAACAAACAATAAAACCCATGAAGTGAGAGAGTCCTTTACTATTTTTAAAGGACAATAATATTAATAATCAAAACTCAGTTTTTACCTTTAATTGTTCTTGGAGAAGAGGTATCAAAATAAGGCAGACATCATTATAGCTGGCCTGCAGATGAAACTAAAGTAGCAAGAGACTTGCCAAAGGTCAACAGGGATGGTATTAATCTCATATAACCATACATCTGCATTTGAACTAGATACCTACAATCCCTTAGTAGGCAATGGAGAGCAATTGGTACTTCTCAGACTGACTCAGTTGACCTATTTCAGACACCTACTTTAACAAGACATGAATGCCACCTTAGAAAGGATTGCTTCTCTGCAGTGCTTACCATAGTTGCCAGCCCTTGGGCAACTATGCTAGCTGGAGATGTCTCCTTTGTAGAGGTGGGGCAAATCCCATTCCTATGTCAGGATCAGTGCCAAAGCCATGACAAAGTTGTGCCCAATCTTAGGTGCTATGAGTGCCATGGGTGAGGTGAAACACAGTGGTTCTGACAGTCCAGCTTTGCAGCAGGTGTAAGAAAGCCTGGTGTTAGCAAAGCAGGAGGGAATGATTCCCTCTAGCAGGGCCTGAGTCTTTTATCTTTCTCTAAGATCCCTTTCTTGCTGAGGAATCACCTTTGCTATTGGACTGCCTACACAGCCAAGTTCAATTCAGTACAGAGGTTCAGAACAGGGTCCAAATACTGTCACACTGGCCTTATGCCCAGCTCAGTAGAATGACTCCATTAAGTAAGACCCCTCATAAGAGTAAAATGTAGCTGCCTTCTTTGTCCAAATGGCTTACAAGTAATATTCTGATCTA
Organism: Centrocercus urophasianus; assembly: GCF_019232065.1. Classification (NCBI taxonomy): domain Eukaryota; kingdom Metazoa; phylum Chordata; class Aves; order Galliformes; family Phasianidae; genus Centrocercus; species Centrocercus urophasianus. The sequence goes on from NW_024885532.1 coordinate 25,193,338, forward strand.
CCAGCTCCAGAAACACAGCTGTCTGGGAATGGTGCTTGCTTTCCCTCTCTTTCTCTGTATACATAAAGGGGAAAAGGGAAGTGGAGACCCGTGTGTAGTTTTGCACTCCTTGTTTTTCTTACATTTGTTTGATATTTTCCATGAATTCCTGTGTTTTGTGATGCAGAGCCTTTGTTTTCCTTTTCCTCTCTTTTGGGGAAGCTGATGGTGAGGACTGTTGTTATTAGGTTTGGCATAACTTGATTAACTTTTTTCTTCTCTGCATTTCTGTGATTGGGATTTAGTTTTTTCCTGCTCCAGCATTGTAATGTTGTATTTGTTTTTACAGTCAGCACCTTGCTGTGCAGTTGCTTGAAGGAGAAGGAGAAGGCACGTTCCTCGGCTCTTGTTTTGCAGGACATTTTTAGTTCTCCCTCCCTGTGTTTGTAACTTGGCCTGCTTCTGTCCCCTGGCCTCTTCCTCCTCCTTTTCTACCCCCATTTTGACAGAAGTGAAAAAATCTCTTCCCTGGGACTGCGAGAGTTTTCAAGTTCCACTGAATGGAGACAAAGTGATGGTTGCTGAGAGACTTGTTAATCTGTGGATTGCCACCACCAGCACCCCACGGCAGCTTGTCAGTACTGGAAATAGCTTTGATGCTTGGGAAGCAAAAACCTATGACATTTTTCCATTATTCACTCTAGTGATGAGCAACCACAGCCAGACAGATGCTGTATTTTAGGGGTTAAACAAATTAATTTATCCATCAACTATTCCCCCAGTTGCAGCTTTGGTCTTGCAGGGCTGGAGAGGAGAGCCACAGCCCGTGTCTCCCACATGTGCCGAGAAGCATGACTACCCAGCTCCTCCTGACACCAGCTTTTTCAGCTCCACATCCATTTCACACTGAAGAACAACATGTTCCCTCTGCCAAGCCCAGCCCTTGGGTCTTTGTACAACCAGCCTTCCACTGACTGCAGTACAAGTCTCTTTGCATAGAAAAATGGGTGATGGAGCCTCCCACTCCCAAACCTCTCCATGGACGGCTGCCAGCCTCCTCCATAAATCTTGGCTCTTCTCCTCCCCGCCCCTGGAAAGCAGCCTCCCTACAGACAGCCTGAGTGCTGCCGGGGGCTGAACCTGTCTTGAACATCCCAACAAGTTGCATCAGCACTGGTGCAACCCCACTTGCCATCAGCAGCAGAGGGGCTGCCAAGGTCGGCTGCCTCTCAATGCTTGGAGCAATGCACTGTCTAGACCAGCTCTTAATGGAGACAGGACAGAGAGAGAAGAAGTTATTGCCAGTGGAGCAAAACTTCCTCCGTGTGCAAATTCGTCTACCTACTCGGGTGACCCTAATCGCCAGAACATCTGTATAATTAATTCCTCTTTCTAACTTATCTTTTTCTCAACCCACCTGAAACTCCTTGCCCTGCTTGATTTCTCTTTGCCTATCAGCCATCGCTTGGCTGAATAAAGAATCAGGGAATTCAGTTTTCAGAAGGTGAGGTGTATGTTGTCCCCTGAGGGAGGGAGCTCTGGGAGGCAGGATGGCAGCCAGCTCTTTCCTGGCAGTCATGGGAATGCCGTCTCGGAGCTGCCAGTCGGTGGGTGGGCGTAACACAGCTGCCTCCTTAGGCTGGGTCCAACCCATTTGCAAATGTGGGTAAGGGGAGGAGGCTGAGGGCGACCAATTCTCTCTCCATGCCACGCTTGGTCCCCATCTCCCCCTCTGGCTCTGTTCTGATGACAAGCCAGTGTCTGCATTTTGGTGCATCAGAGACATATAAAGTCAAAACAACTTGAGATTCTCAGAAAAAAAAAACACACACTCTTTGCATGGTAAGCGTGAGTGGCACAGATTTCTTTCCCATTTGTCCCAAGCCATACATGTCAGATGTAGTTTCCAGATGGCATCTATATCTCTCGGTACACCCACACTGGATGTATGCTTTGCTATATCAGTGGCTGTGCTGAGCCGCAGATAAATGTTTAACATTCCTTAGTCAACTGGAAGCTGTGTGTGTGTGTGTGTGCATGGGGTGTGCGTGGGGGTGAAGCCCAAGGAACATAAAAACAGGCATATGGCATTTTTTAACTCATCACACAGATAAAAAGGAGAAATAAATATAAGGCAACCTACTAAAATAGCATCAATGTCTTTGAAGTAAACCCACTAGTGAGAGAAACCAAAGCAGAGGTTGCTGCATCAGCCTACAGCTCCAAGCCCAGCAACCTGTCCCTGTATTTTTCTGTGCTCCATATATGCTTAGATTTCAGGTTTGGTGGTTTGCCCTTAAATGGGGACCCTTGAACCTACTGCACTTTCTGCTGCCTTAGTGCAACTGTGGCTTGCACACCCTAAAAGTAACTTTATCATTCTTCCAAAGCATGTGAACGCCTCTGGTTAATTTTACTGAACTGAGGTTGTAGATAGTTGAGCATGAGGCTGGCACTCTACATCATGCCGTAGGCAAGGTGTCCGTTGCATACATGCCACAGACCTGATTCAGTTGTTTAAACCTAAGTAAGCAGAGCAATCCAAGACACCTCCAGGTTTCTGGCATGGCCTCCAGATGCATCTCCAGAAGAGCAAGCCATATCCCTGTGCTGATGCTTCAGACACTGTAGGGAGCTGGAAATAATACTGCTCTAGGCAAATCAACTGAGCTGTCAGCTTTGAAATAGAGACTTGTGCTAGAAGAGAGGCTGAAATCCTGGCTGAAGTTTATCAGAAAAAAATTCTCCAATAAAGTGATGGTCTGTGAGGATTTTTTTGCAGAAGGTCTTTTTCCACAAAGTCCCTAAGTGCAATCAATAAGGCATTGAAGAAACAGAGTCAGTCCTTTCCATGATAACTTGCCTGAATTTTTCCAGACCACGCATGAGACTCTGGCTAGACATGGTGATATCCATGGTATTGCTGCCTTATCTGCCTCAAGATCCCTCTTCCCCCAGACTTGAATATACCTTCAGCACACGTCCTCATTAGATAGAAAGATCACCACACGGTGTGGTCTTGGATCGAATGAATTGAAATGTGGGGAAATTCCTTCATCCTCCAGCATGGGAGGAACTGAGAGAGCATGCTTATAGATAAAAAGATGGAAGTAGCCTGAGCAAGGGTGGGGGAATTCCAAGGCAAGAGCAAACTCATGGGATTCTGGGTGTGTCATGATGGTGGCTCTCTCTGTAGGTGCTCTGTACTTTGCTTCCCCTGACCACCCCTCTCTTGGGCCTCATACAGAACACACAGAGAAACCTGAAAACCAGCTGTGCATTTTTTGGGAGTGAACCTTGGTTTGTGGGAAACTCCTACCATTCTGGAAAGAGGACCTTCAGCCTGAGTCTTCCCTTGAAGGGGAAACAATGGCCTCATCTGAAATCTTTCTGCTCCTGGCTACCCAAAGACCTCCATAAAGTAAGAGAATGATAGGATCAGAGAGATGTTTCAGCTGCAAGGGACCCTTAAAAGCCATCAGCTCCAACTCCCCTGCCATGAACAGGGATGCCTACAGCTCCATCAGGTGCTCAGAGCCCTGTTTAGCCTGACCTTGAATGTCTTCAGGGATGGGGCATCCACCAGCCCTCTGGGCAACCTGTGCCACTGCCTCACCAATGGTACTGTAAAAAACTTCTTCCTTATATCCAGTATAAATCTCTCCTCTTTTAGTTTGAAATAATTTCCTCCTATTCTATCATAACAGACCCAGCTAAATAGTCTGTCCCCTTCTTACAGTCCCCCTTTAAATGCAGAAAGGCCACTCTCAGCTCTCTCCAGAGCCTTCTCTTCTCCATATTGAACAGCCCTAGCTCTCCCAGCCTGTCCTCATAGGAGAGCTGTTCCATCCCTTGAATCATTTTTTGCTGGACTTTGTCTTTACACTCTCCAACAGGTCTACGTCTTTCCTTTACTGAAGATTTCACATCTTACTCTACTTTACTTGAGTCATTTTAATTTTACTGGCTTAGGGCTAGCAGGGGAATGAACCCTTTGAAATGGCCTTTTACCTTAAGAAATATTCAGTTCATTTTATTCCTTTGGGAAAGGCAAAGCTATTGGTGTCTATTCAGTGGATTTGCAATAACAAAGAGAAATGATTTCTGCTTTTGCCCTGGAATTATACTCTAGGCAGAGACTTGGAGTTTCAGATATGGGATGCCTTGTGAGCAAACAGGCAACCCATTTAATAAAGCACTGGCCTGTGTTATGGTAAGTAGATAATGATGAAGAGGTGAGCAGAAATAAACTGCAAACAAAAAAAGACAGTAAGTGTCAAGTAGCTTGTCTGTCTTGGGGGTCAGTGGGGCTTTACTACTTGCTGAGAGACTGTTGCAAAGCAAGGTGTCAAAACCTCAACACTTTCCACTATCTGAGTAAGGCAGCATGTTGTCAGAGGCTTTCTGCCCAGAGCACATTCATTCCTCATGTGTTGGATACCGGATGGGAAAAGAAAGAGTATGAGAGAGAGGAAGGATGCATCAGGGAACTCAGACCTTGGTGTCAGTGAAACACCTGGGAACACAGCATTGTCCCTGACTGGCCATGGGGGAGCTGATAGCAGTGTCTGTATGTGCTTCCCTCCTGCATGGGCTGCTCTCTAATGGTAAAATGGGAAAACCCACTGTGAATACATACCCAGAATCTGAAATTATTAACACAAGGTGTTTATGTGGTTAATGCAATCAGCAATAATGCATCAAAACTTCAAATGCAAAGAACTAAAACTTTGAATAATTGTTGTTATTCAGTACAACATCACAACTGCAGAAACATCAATGAGTTGGGGAGAGATGGGACCGTGTGGATCTCTTTATTCGTGAAATGTCTGAATGCTTCTTTTCTATGAGATGTGATTTTGTCATTGCAAGCAGCTGACAGATTTGCAAAATCTCAAATTGCAATATTACTAAACAGAAACAGAAGAAGATATTGTTCATGTGTGCACTTTCAGCCTTTGACAAATATAAGGTATTCTGATAACTTACCTTAACTCCCAGTGAAAGAGATTTCAGTCAGATGACTTTGCACGTGCCACTGGCCGAAGATTCCAAGTTAACTGATTTCATACTAGCCATGACTTGATCTCGAGCCTGAACCTAGAGATGTAACTCTCTAATTCTGTGTAAAAAGTGAGGTGTTTCCTTTATTTTTGTACAAACAGGTCCATCAGCCAGGTTCATTCAATAAAGTTGAAGCCATTAGTGAAACCCCGGGGAAATTTGCTTTTGAATTTTGAATTAGCAAAGCCTAAACTTCAGTGTATCTTGAAATGTTCTCTTGAAGGGTTTGATCTATGCAAAATGTGCTGATGGCAGTTTGGTACCAAGCTCACACCCATTCATTATAAAAATCTAATAGACCAGTACTTGCTATAGTCATTTTTTTTTTTCAGGGCAGCAGTATTCCTGATGGGAAGATTTTTTCTCACACACTGGCAATTCTACATTTTGCTGGATCAGCTCCAGGAGAGACAAGTTAATGCCCCGTGTAGTTTGTTTTCATATTGAGCAAACCCTGCTGAGAAACTGGAAAATAGAGATTTAAACTGATAAGCTTGCAAAAGACAGCTGACTCATCAAGTGTCATGAAACAAGGATTCCCACACTGTGATACACCTGAAAGTGTTGAACTTGTACGAGCCTAATCCCCCACCCTTCTCCTTGAGGTGTTGGGGAATCACAAGATGCTCCTTCTTAGGGGAGACTTCTACCTCCCCATCACAGTATGAGGCCTTCCTTCTAGCAACTGTGCCCGACCACATGAAGATGACCCAAACCACAGCACTGGTGTTATGTTTGCAAACGGAGATGAGATTAGACAGACCAGCAAGCTCCATACCTGCTCTGGATGAGAACAGGATCGTTGTATGTGACACTACTTAATTTAGATCTGATCAAAGTTCAGAGTGCGATTTTTGGAGTCAAACATGCGAAAGAACTTAATTCAGAAGTAGCTTACAGGGATTACTAGATTGCTACTTTGAAACAGACTGAGTAAATACTAATCTCACTTTGCACCAGGAAAAGACTGAAATTATAAAAGTGGGTTTGGATCTTGTCTGAAGCACAGTCTGAATCTCAGCAAAAGGGTATACTACCAACATCTCTTTTTCTTGACCTTACTGGAGCAAACTCTCAACTCTCGTGACGAGGGATAATGTTTGGGTCACAGTCAACACTAGGCTTTGCTTTGCAAATGAGCAAAATGTCTACTGGGGCATCTTGCTTCAGCATGAGGAGCTTGGTGAAGATGATCACTCACGTTCTGGTGTTTGTAGTTCCTCCCAAGAAGAAGGACACACACTTTCCAGCAGGTACAGTCAAGCTGTGGTTTCCAAATTACAGGAGATAGCTCACTGTAACTTGGTCTTGCTATTTTCTATGGAAGTGTTGCTATATTGGTGTGCCTGAGAAGTCTCTCTTTCCTCTAGGAATCTGAGAACATTTTATATGCTGGTGGGCTGTCTGGGTTGTTAGCGCACGGAGGGGAGGAGAAGCACATTGCACATTGAGGCATATCAAACAGAGGCTTTCCAAAGAGGCCAGTATTTTTGCAGAATGTATGTAAATGTTTGGGCATTTCTTTTCAGGCCGAAGAGGAGCTTTTTCTGACATGCCCTTGGGAAGTTTTCCCCTGTGGCATTATGGGGGCAGGTAACACATGATCTTGGACAAGTGGAGATTTCCTGTTAGAGATGTTGCTGGCTCTTTTCTTGAACCCACACATATATAAATACCTTTCCCTCACAGTTTGTTGATCCAGAGCAAAGCTATCAGCACTTAGTGCTGGAAGAGTCCAAGAGCTAAATGCCTAGGATAAAAAAAGCTACAAAATCTGCAAAAGGAACTTTTACTTAGAAAATATTTTGTGACTGAAAATTTTTGCTTACAATTTTTTTTTTTTTAAATATCATTTTCCTCTGCTTGACAAGAGCAGCACCTGCCTAACGAAGACCTAATGGATGATTGCCAGACTCCTGCATCTTCCCTGACAGCACCTGGCTATGGCCATTTAGCTTCCCTTGTGTATCTGCTGGGCAGCTGTCAGACTGCTGCAGCACAGTCCCTGCAAATAAGATTGCTCTGCCTACTCCCCATGTCTCATTTGTAAATGAGATAAATGAGAAAAGGAGAAATTGACCCCAAAAAGAAAAGCCTGAAATTAGACCAAATGGATAGAGGTCAAGTTGTTTAAAGGTATAGGAAATATTTAAAAGAAAAAGAGACCAGGAACATAGCTGCCCATGGACACATGCACAGGGCAGCAAAGGAAACTGCTCTGGTTCCAGACCAGTGCTGCTCCTAAAAAACACCCCCAGACTCACTAGTCCCCAGCATAGATAAACTACCTATGAAGAATCAAGGGTGATCTGTCTCTATATTGACATGGTGAAAGAAAGAAAAAGGACTATTTGATAAGGGATATATCTTCCACAGCATGACCTAAGAACATTGAGGGTATTTGAACCCAAATTCTCATGGCTGTGACAAGATGCAGAGCACTTTTACTTCACTTTGTGCTATTCTAGTAATTTCTCAAAATTTACTACATAAGAGGATAAGGATCTTTTTTCTGAGTACCATGTTAGAAATTATAGAATTATAGATCCTTAGAGTTGGAAGGGACTTCTGAAGGCCATCTAGTCCAACTTCCCTGCAGTGAACAGGGACACCACAGCTACATCAGGTTGCCCAGGGCCTGATCCAGCCTCACCTTGAAAGTGTCTTAGGATGGAGCATCAACCACATCACCAGGCAACCTGTTCCAGTGCCTCACTACCCTCACTGTAGAAGATTTTTTATTTATATCTAACATAAATCTACCCTTCTGAGCCTGAAGCTATTTCCCCTTCTTCTGTCACCACAGACCCTGCTAAAGACTCTTCTTTTCCATAGCTCCCCCTTAGATACTGAAAGGATGCTATCAGGTCACATTGGAGCCTTCTTCAGGCTGATCATCCCCTGCTCTCTCATGAGAGAGGTGTTCCATTCCATGGATCATTTTTGTGGCCCTCCTCTGGATGTGACCCAACGGGTCTATATCTCTTGTGTACTGAGAACTCCACATCTGGATGCAATACTCCAGGTGAGGCCTCACTAGCACAGAGCAGAGGGGCAGATCACCTCTCTTGCTCTGCTGTACACGCTTCTTTCGATGCAGCTCAAGATACAGTTGGCTTTCTGGGCTGTGAGGGCACACTGCTGGCTCACGTCTAGCTTCTCATCCACCAGTACCCCAGGTCTTTTTCAGCAGCGCTGCACTCAGTTCTTTCATCCCCCAGTTGTATTGGTAATGGGAGTTGCCTTGACCCAGGTGCAAGACTGCCTTGCTGTCCAAGGGAAAACTCAAAGTCACGTACCTTTGGTACTGTTTTACTCATTAATTTCAAAATGGCAGGATCTTCTGACAACTTCTAACTTGGATTATATTTATGCAAGGAAAGAGAATGAAATTGCTAGTTCTGAGAGGCTTCAGAGAGCTCTCACAGTTTTCTTCTCTGAGGAGGGCAGGAGTAATGCAGTCACCAAATTCTACCCAGGGTTTGGTGTAAGGTTAAATCTGGTGCAGGGTTAAAAGCACCTCCTTGATGACAAGCATTAACTAAGAGCCAAACCCAACTGAAAGCCATTTGGAACAGTGACTAAATTCTGCAAAATAGTCTGTTGATACCTGAAAGTGGGTGAGCATAGCCTCTTACCCACGTGTTGAGCTTTGATGCTGCCATGGTATGCCTGGCACAGCGCACAGTAACAGTGAGGAAGTCCCTGGCAGGCCCTGGTATTGGCCTGTGGAACTCCAGTAGGGACTTTTTGGCTGCACACTCTGATGGAACACATCAGGTCGAGGGAGGTGATCCTGCCCTTCTTTCTGCACTGGTGAGATGTCACCTGGAGAACTGTGTCCAGATACGGATTCCTCAGTATGGGAGAGATGTGAAGGGTCACAAAAGTTATCCGAGGGATGGAACACCTCCCCTATGAGGACAGGCTGAGAGAGCTGGGGCTGTTCAGCATGGAGAAGGCTCTGAGGTGACCCGAGAGTGGCCTTTCAGTATTAAAAGAGGAGCTACAGGAAAGACAGAGACAGACTCTTTAGCAGGGCCTGTTGCAATAGGATGAGGGGAAATGGTTTCAAACTAAAGGAGAGGAGATTTGGATTGGATATGAAGATGTTTTTTTACTGTAAAATGTGCACAGAACACTAATGTTCAGCTCAAGCCTCAAAATCTTGTTGAGGAAACCTAGGCACAATAGAGAATCAGTGTCTTGACAGGTCCCTTAAACAACACTGGGTTCCAGTTGTGTTCACCAATCAACATAATTTTAGTCACTGACCCACACAGAATCACAATGTCTCAAATGGAGGAGTGTTTTCTCCCCTTTTTGTCACTGTACTTCGGTACAGAGGAAATCCTCCTACAATTATCAACAGTTGATCAAAGAGATGATTCTGAGATCTCTGGACTCTAATCCAACCCTAGCTACTGTTCCTTGAGGATTTGCTCACATTTTCTGTATCACCAGTTCCTCCACTGATGGCTAACAATTAACCTATTCCTTCATCTCCCCACATTATGGCTCGTGCATTTTAGTGATTAGGCAATGTTTTGGAAAAGGAGGATGGAATTGGAAGCATCCAATGATGACAGCATTCTGGAGTTGTTTTCTTAATTGCAATTAGGACTCTGGTGCATTTGCTTTGAAGGTGGGTGGTTTCTCTGTCTGTTTCTTTCCTGAGTCACTTATATGTCACGACAATCTCACTCCCAGGATGTCTTTACCAGAAAAATCAGTGACAGTACTGAAAACAGTACAGTGCTGTTCGTGATAAGGACTTTCACAGGCAGGCTGCCCCTTGTCTCTGCAGTTAGCATGAAAGAAAGACAAACCCACCAACTAAAGGCTGGAAGATGTGTGATACAGCGACTGAAGGAACTGCGGCTGTTTAGTCTGGGGAAAAGGAGGGTGAGGGGAGACCTTATTGCTCTCTTCCAGTATCTGAAAGGTGCTCACAGCAAGAGCGGGGCTGGTCTCTTCTCACTGGTGACAGGATGAGGGGAAATGGCCTCAAGCTGTACCAGGGTAAGAGTAGATTGGATATCAGGAAACACTTCTTTACAGGAATGGTTGTTAAGCAGTGGAATAGGCTGCCCAGGGAGGTGGTTGAGTCACCATCTCTAGATGTGTTTAAAAGCCGTTTGGATGTGGTGCCCAGGGACATGATTTAGCAGAGGGTTGTTAGAGTTAGGGTAGTATGGTTAGGCTGTGGTTGGACTTGATCATTCCACCATGACCTGAGCAATTCTGTGATTCTATATATATATCTGTGTCTACCCGTTTATTCTTTCTGTTTACAACGTATTGATGAAGCCATGTACTTCTTTGTTCTCATAAAAATGTTTTAAGAGGGCACAGCATAGGAAGAGAAGACAAAACCCTGGAGCTCAAAATGTGGATCTTGGTGCTTCTGCTCAAGCAATACGTCAGTCAGTGTTCAAAGAGCACAAGAGGCTTCCATAGACCAAAGTCTGCCAGAGAGGGAGAGGGACAGTGATCCATGAGTGGCCTGACTGTTCCTGCCTACACCAGAGCTGCTATGTCATCTTATCCTGTTGCCCTTCAGGAAAGGACATTACTATGAGCTGAACAAAGAGCACCATGCAACTGCCCAGCAATACCTACCTCGTACATTAAGGCAGCTGAGGGCAGAGTAGAAAGAGAGGGTCTCAATCAGCGTCCCAACCAGATGTCTGATATTTGTACATCGTGTCATGCCTCCTCTCAGCCTGGTAGATCTGAGCAGACTGGTTCCCGAAAGCAGGATGGTCCTCAGAAGCCAGCAGTAAAGTTCAAGGAAGGCCTACAGCTTAAGAACAGAAACAGCAACAGCTCTTGTGCTCCATTACAATCCTGAACTGCATTCATGAAACCTCTTTGCGAGTGCTCTGGGTTTTCTGCTGATTTAAATTCAATTGAATTGACCATCCAGTGTAACCATTTACACCACTGTTATTTGCTTTAGCAATAAAGGAAAACTTAACAATAGACTCTACTCCCTTCCCTTTTTTAAGAGGTAATTTGCTTTTCCGGGAAATCTCAGTGATCTGTATTGGAAAAAAAATCCAAGAGCAAATTGTGCGAGACATCCCAAAGGAGCACCAGTCCAAGCTTCTGACGTACCATGTGCTCAGCAGCTGCAACATATTTTACACAAGACCTATTAGAAAAATGCTTAGAGTCTTTTTAGAAGTAGTGTTTTCCCACTATTTTTTTTCATGTGCCTTACTTTCTAAAGAGCCAAACATTTTCCTCCCTCAGGCTAACTATGTCAGTCTGGCAGGGAATAATAGTTTATGGTCAGTAAAATGTTAGCTCAAAATATCTATCAAAGCTTTGTAAGTATGTAATAAAATTATGGTTTTAAGGTTTTAAGGCTTATCACCTGAAGAAGTGTTTTCCATTATGAAAGGTGCTATTGGTTTGTGATAGATTCCTTTTGATTAACATAGACTCACAAGCCATTTAAAGAACTTCCGTTGTATTTCGGGAAGTCCTAGGGAGCAAAAGAGTTTTATAGCAAAGAATTTCCTTCTTCTATTCACTTCTGATTTCAGCTCTGGTTAAGATCTTAAGACTCCTTCCAGTTCTGATTAGCAGCTTGTGCATAGCAGATTACTGGGCATTTAAATACTGCTTGGTTTTTGCGTCGTTGTGAGATGCAGAAATGGAGCAGAGCAAATCTTGCCAGGTGGTTATTTTTCTTTATATTATTATTAAATATCAGTAATCTAAAGCTACTCAGACTGACTACCATGTAAGTGGACTAGAGTACAAGGAACAGGTTAGGCAGTCAAAAATCAAGTGACCTGTTGCATTACTATGCAGTTTATGCCTTTTACCTCCGTAACAACAATAGGTACAGCAAAAAAATTTTCATCTCCACAGATGTTTCTTCTGTTTTTATGTAAATGCATATTAAGTATGTAAACATATTTATCTTTAATTATAAATGTACATATGTATATGTTTATCCGTAAATATTTGGCATCTCTATAATATGAATTTAACATATGAACTATGAAACTTCTAGTATATTTACTTAGGCGACCACCATTGCTTCAGCCTGGCATACTAGCTTTTCCATGAAGCAAAGCATACTTTTTAATAAGCTTAACCTTTCTTTACCATTTCTACTTAAAAAAAGGAACCCTCAAGACATATTTGGGAAATTCTGTTGATGCATAGTCCATTGCAAGAGGGGCAGCTCTTTGCAAAAATGCACAGCTCTTGTCTGAAATTAACTTTTGGTGCACATTGTTGAAATGGGAATTTTATCCTCGTGAGTGGTGACCAAAACTTTACATTCCAGACATAGCAAATCTTTCCATTTGTGGCAAAGAGACAAGGAAAAAAACAAGAGGGAATCAGAGGAAATCACTTCCATCTAGAACAAATTGCTGGAGAACTGCTGTCAAAAGGTCACATTCTTTCTTTAGGGAAACCTGCATAGCTCTGCTGAGGTCAGAAGAAGGAGTATGAGGAAGAGGAAAGCATACCAAGGAAGTAATCCTTCCTGTATGACCTCTGGGTTCTGCTGCTTGACCCGAGTCTAGCTTCAATGAAAGGAAGAGCTGGAAGGGATAGCATAGCACTCCCACGCGGTGAACATTTGGAGAAACATTCAGCTGCTTATAGAAAGGTTGTTTGGGAGGTACCTCTCATGCTCATCTTGTTCAGCTGCCCACTTAAAGCAGGACTGTCACTTGTCCTTGGCTAGACTGGCTGTGGCTTTTTCTACCCAAGCCTTGAAGACTACCTGAGATGGAGACCTCAACATTGTCTTGGTAGCTTGTTCCAGCGCTACGTGACTTTCCCAGTTGAGAAGATTTCCTAACATCTTTGAACTTCCCAGGCTGTGATTTTTGTCTGTTGCTCCTTTGATATATTATCTACCAGTACTAAAATGTTTAGCTTCATCATCTTGGTAGCTCTTCTGGTAGGCTGCTATTAGATGGTCTGCTTTTGAAAATGCTATTGAAAGTGGCAGCAGAAGGCAGTCATGGGACATGGTCACCTATGGGGGTGATCTTTCCTCTTAGCAGCACTTGCTGCAACTGAGCTTTTCTGAGGTGGTGTAAATCAATCAAAATTACGTGGCTGAGAGGTTAAAAATGTAAAGAAAGATTATAAAATGGAAGAAGACGAAAAATGAATCTTTTGTGTGAGTACTGAGAAAACCTTTGCTACTCCATTTCAAAATACATGTGCTACAAGTATGGAGACGTGAACTTCAGCATGCAATATTATGTCTACTGTCTAACAGACTGTGTCTCACTAGTATACTGTGATCCACCTATAACTAATCTTTTCAAAACCATTCTCTTGCATTCAGGAAAATAGGCACTCAGCAACCTATATCCATGCTGCTAACACTTTCTTATCCTCCTGCTAACACTTTCTTATCCTCCAGATGGAGACTGCATTCGAATTCCCTGTTGGGAATGGATTCTGGTTTATTCTAACTCCCAAATCAGGCAATAAAAAAAATTACTTGCCAGAGCCCCGAGCCAGGACAGTGACTTTTGACAGCAAAGATGAATAAGTCCTGATGCTTGGGAACACTTCCTCGCACTGTTTAATGTCTAGACATGGCCTCAGTGTCTTGTGTATTTGACAGAAACATTCTTTGTCTCTTGTGCTGTGGTGCTTTCAACAGAGGGTTGGTTTTTTCTTTCTTCATAAAAGCTTAACGTCTCCTTCTTGCTTATATTAAAAACCAAGGTTGGGCAGAGTGGCTGGTGACTTAAATGTGGCCTCTTGTTAGTGGAGATCTCCTTGGTCTTGTGAAGAACTTTAAGCCCTGATCAAAGCAGAGCTGCATTTAAACTGGTCCCACCTGCCCCCTGGGTGTATGTAAAAATAGAAATGAATAATGGCTGACCTCAACAAATTGGACCGCAGTGAGCAACTTATTCCATGAAGTCCTTGGTGAAGATCTGTTGTTTGGAAAAAAGGTAAGTCGTTACCAGGAGTCATCTGACTCAGTTGTGCTTTCTCCAAACAAATTGCCTGAACTCTGTCTGCAATCAAGGGATATCTGTATCCCCATGGAGAGGTTCATCATCATCTAAGGGCTAGAACGATAGTGACAGAATGGATTGCCCTCTGAAAGTGCCTATTTTTCTCCATCATCTATACAGAAAGCTTTTAAATTACATGCTTTAACTAGCTACTTAACTTCAGAAGTGCTAGCATTAGATGAGACAGACCTCTCCCAGTGAAGCTGGATAAATACCAAAAAAATATTTTCAAACAAAGATTTGCAAACTTTCTTTGGCTTTCAGAGCCTCTTTTATCTGCTTTCCATAAACAATATTTCAAGTAGTATTTTATATTGGGATATATTACAAATAAATGCATTATTGTGGTGAAAATACTTGCTTGATACCTGCCAAAGAGCAGGTGAAAGCTTGGCACTTGGTGAGGCTGCAAGCCCTGATGCGGGCTTTAAAATTTGGCTTCAGTCCTACCCCCTAAGGAACTGTGGAATTTTTACCATTCATGTCAGAGAGGAAGAAAAGCATTGTGTCTCCCTGAAGGCCAGTCACTTGCCTATAGTGAATTCTTAAGTCACTACCCACAGTGAATAAACTGACATTTGTTTGTGGGAAATATTTGCTGGGTCATTATGGATAAAACGCCATTTTCTAAAAATGTGTGGCCTCTTTCTGGTTGCTTTTTAAACAGAAGGGACTAGCTTAGTTAGATAGCATATGAGTGGCTCACCTCACTCTTGCTAACCTTGATGTTGCCTGAATTAGTTACTGGGAAATGTTGACCACTTCATTCTCTTCTAAGCCATATGTCCTTACTCCTTCAGATAGTGTTTTTATTAATGCTTTTTATTTTATTGCTTTTTATTTTATTGCATTTTATTGAATTTTTAATCTCTCAGAGAGATTGTTCTTTTTAAAATGGACCATTAAGTTTTCAAAGTTTTGTATCTCCACCATCCACACACAGAGCCTGGCATTTAAAGTAGCTCTCCATACAATGTGTTTGTAGATACAATTTTCATGATTTCTGATTTTTAAGGAGACTTTGGAACAGGTTTCCCAGAGAAGCTGTGAATGCCCTCTCCCTGGAAGCATTCAAGACCAGGCTGGATGGGGCTGTGAGCAACCTGGTCTAGTGGAAGGTGTCCCTGCCTATAGCAGGGGGTTGGAACTAGGTGATCTTAAATGTCCCTTCCAACCCAAGCCATTCTATGAGCCTTCCATATCCATTCTATGAATGGATTTTGGTGGTGAGATACTACTACCATTGCTTACGTACTTTGCTGGAACTAGTTTGTGTTAGTACCTATCTGTTTTCATTACGTCCTGATTGCATTGATAGAAATAGCTCACATGCAGAAGGCTCCATTCATAAATGTCATTACGATTGTCAGTATTAAAATCAGTTTAGAAAAAGTATTTCATTTCCCTGATTATAAAACAAAAACAAAACTGAATAAGCTGTAGTCTCAGAAAAAGTAAATACCAAATACATGCGAATTCCTGCTCTGAATTGTCCAGGCTTCTATTCTTTCTCCTTCCTTTCTATGAACAAACTTGCTTTCTTCTTGGGAATTATATACATTTTTCAGTTAAGATCCTGTAGGCTCTGAGGAAGACTTTCTGGCGTTTTCTTGGACTGGTGAATTTTATCCCAGTGAAGTGAAACAAAAAAACCTTAATGCTAGTGCTTGAAAATAAGTACTACTATTTTGTAAAGTTGAATGAAGTGCTCGCTTTGCTTCCCCTTTATTCTTAAGCTTTCCATGTGAGAACAGTACTGGTTAATTTGGATGTTAGGTCTGTTACTTCTTCCAGGATTTTTATCTTATAATTTCATCAAAATATAATATAATAGAATGTAATGTAATATAATATACAAGTTACATAAAATATATAATATACAATAATTTAATCAAGAAAACTTCTAGTGTTTTCTAGCAGGTCAAATATGTATTAACTTCTTCAATCACATAACTCTCCTACGTTTACCATATTCCTCTACCTTTTCCTCCAGCTGCAAGGAGGTTCTTGCCCTACTACATCCCCACAACCCAGTGCTTATCTTGTATCCTGAGCTGAGGCCTATCTAGTGTCATAGAATCATTGAATCGTGGAATGTTTTGGTTGGAATGGACTCCATTCCATCTGATCCAAATCCCCTGCAATGAACAGGGACACCTACAGCTTCACCAGGTGCTCAGAGCCTGACCTTGAATGTCTCCAGGGACAGGGCATCCACCAGCTCTCTGGGCTATCTGTGCCAGTGCCTCACCACCCTTATTGTAAAAAATTTCTTCCTCATAGCCAATCTAAATCTCCCTTCTTTTATTTTGAAACCATTTTCCCTTGTCCTATCCTAACAGACCCCACTAAAGTGTCTGTCCCCTTCCTTCTGACAGCCCCCTGTAGATACTGAAAGGCCTCTCTCAGGTCTCCCTGAAGCCTTCTCTTCCCTAGGCTGCACAGCTCCAGCTTTTTTAGCCTACTGAAAGAATCCTTTCTTCCTTCTCTATCCCTTCCAAATCCATCTCCCTGTTGGCCCATCTTCCTTTGTCCCCAAGGCATCATCAACCAGGTATACACCAAAGGCTCATCCCACTGAGCCATGCACATGGTGTTCAAACTGTTGTAGTAGTAGTTCTCAAACTATGGGAGGAGAAAGCAAGTAGTCGAGCGTAACCTACAGATTAAAAATTTTTTTCTGAGAGCTGTTGACAGAGGACATTGTAGTCTTCCAAAAACAAATCTGCACTTGAGACAAATTAAAAGACGTAAGAGCCTCCTGCTTTTATTTTTTGCCAATTTTTTCCTTCTATTTAACATGCATGATTGCTACTTCAGAAAAAAAAAAAAAAAAAAAAAAAAAAAAAAGCAAACACCAACAAGCCAGTCTCAGAATAGCAGTTTCACAATATTTAAGGCTTTGGTGACAATCTCTGCTTAGACAATTTCCTCTCCAGCCACTCCTTCTCTCATCTTAAAAAAAAGAAAATAGAAGAAAAAATAGAGAGAAAGGAAAGAAGGTTCATAGTTTAACCTGCATTATGTCATTCATCCAGGCCATCACATTGCTTTACAAACAGATGTGTTGGCACAACCGTGAGGTCAGAGAACTGTTGCAAAGGTAGGAGAAAGGAAAGGGGAATTTCTTAAGCTGATACTGCTGCCAAAACCAAATTATTGTGAAACTGCACTGTCACATTCCAAAAGACACTTTCTCCCAAATCTTGTGAGACCACAGACAATGGTGAATATCAGTGAAGAATATTTGGAACAGGCTGTATGCTGTTTGAAGCCTGACGGTGACTGCAAAGTACACCAGGACTCTCTCAAATCCTAGGCCATCGGGAGTCATTCAGTGCTGAATAAGACAACATGAATTCTGATCCCTTCAGAGCAAAATCATAGCTCACACAACTCAGCTCAACTCCTACAAATCTGGAAAGAGTAATGTTCTTGAATACACACAAGGCCACCCTAGTGAGGTAATCCCACTGGTTGGAAGTGCGCAAATAAGGCCAACATCTGACCATAACGGTGTAAGAACTGCCAGCGTATCCAATTAGCAGGATAAAAGTAACTGCCCTCCTGGCTCACTAATTATTTTTCAGTATGCACAGTATGATGGAAACCCTTCCAAAAAATCAAATCTGTCTTACAGCAGTTTGATTTATAGGCAGTGCAGAATGGAACGCTACTAAGTGTGTTGCAGTTAATTATGCTTTCAAATGCACTGACTAAATTTGGCTGCGCAATTAGATAAATAATAACTGAAGAGAAAGGTTGTGTTTTGGAATTACATGCTGAGGTAGATGCATATGCCTTTTGCCTCAGCTGTTTGCTCCTGTGTCACAGAAGGAATCTTGATGTGAAGCTCTGTCTGTTGCAGATAAAATGCCTGTACCAGTGAAGTTTCCACACCCATTTTAATGCTCAAGTGCCATTGTCATGCACTCAGCACTCGATCTTCCTTCAATTTCTTTGTGAATCTGCCTCAAATGTCAGAGGATGACGTTTCAGCAACACAATGACCAACTCAGTAACATCAAAGAGCTTAGCTTGGCAGCCTTCACTCTTTTCAGGCAATATTGACTCAATCAGTGGGTGTCACTGATTTCAGTCCAGATGTGCCAAAGTTACAAATTGGAATCCACATGCCAGGCCCCTCCATGCTGAGCAAATGGTTAAGGGTGACTGACACATACACAAAACATTGCCTTTTCATTTTCTGCCTTCAGATTACCCTTCCATTAGTTGTGCAATTCCTACATAGAGCCAATATTTAAAAATGGCCCACAGGGGTTCAACAAACAGCTTTGAAAGCATAATTTGAAATTATTGGTTTGTTGCACAAGGGTTAAAATATTCACTGTGGGATTGCACACTGGGCTAAAGGATGGGAAATAACGTCCCTATCACGAGATCTTCTGCTGGTGGATTTCCGTAAGAATCATTCCTCTTACCACTTCTTAGTATCCACAGCCACCCACAAGGTGAGGCGCTTCAATAACATTAATTCAGGGGCTGGCACATGTATTAGCTGCATTTACTGCCACTCCAATAACCCTGTATCTTGGAAGGGCTCAGCTGCAAGTGAAAGCCAGATGGCTGAAGATGAATTTGAGCAAGGCAAGAGTATTAGTGGGCAGAAGGAGTGTATTTCACAGATGTGGTGAAGATTTGGGTAGAGGAAGGGCATGTTGGTGACTGATCAGATCTGCCTACAGTTAAAGAATGCGCTTGAATTCCTGCCCGCGCAAACCAGCATTGGTGAATAACACTTTCCAGGAGGTTGAGCTGGCTCAGAGCCTACATCCCACCCTTGTCAATAATAAACTTGCTTCAAATATTAATGCTTTTGCTATGTTTTAGATGGACCACAGTAATCTAGATTGTCTAGGGATGAAGCTTTCTGAACCTAGGCCTGAGTAGAGCATAGCAGGAGTCACTGCAGCAGCACAGCTTTGCAGAACACCCCAGATCTTCTAACCACATTTTCCACTGGCTTTGCCTGGATCATCAAAACAAGTTCAGAGTCTCCTGCTGAGGCCCAGAAAAAGTACTAAGGTCACTGACTACTGCAGAATGCTGCCAAGCGTGGGACTCATCACTTCTTATTGCTGTCAAATAACTCAGCAATCTTGTTTAAGCCAATTCTCCATAGTCAACAGGTAGTGAAAGAGGTATCTCTTCTTTCTTTTGGATTCTTACTATGCAAGGGACTTCTCTTAGGAAGCCTTTTTTATTCCATGGAAAATCTTAGATCCTGAGGTTGGATGAGGAACTAAGTTTTTGTAAGGATCAAATGAGGGGTAGGAGCTGAAGCCTGACTGAAGTAAGTGTGAACAAGGTACCTAAATTTGCTCTTTCTGGATGTGTTCCCCTTGAAGGCTCTTTGGGTTACTGAAGTTCCCAGATGGTCACCATTGTCAGAGATTTCGCTCTGCTGGAATAATAAAATTCTTGGTCATTCAAACAAGCCTCAGCATGTTATCTGAACATCAAGAATGAACTCCTCCAGGAATTGAAGCATGTCACAAATTGTACCTACTTCTGGTGCCTGTGTAAGGGCCATTTCTTTACTAAGTCACAAATTGTACCTACTTCTGGTGCCTGTGTAAGGGCCATTTCTTTACTAAGTCATTTCCTTGGTCATTCGCATCCTAAATGCACAGTAGTACGTCTACAGAAAACTAAACAGATCATAAATATGTCTACACAATAACAATCAAACAAGACAGAACTCTCCAAGCTCAAGAAAAAATTAATATTACAGATTACCAATGCTAGACACTCTGCTGCATGCATAAAAATGGAAGAAGCACAGAAGAAATAAAGGGGATTGACACCTTTCCATGAAGTATGAACTAACCCGGACCATGCTCGAATTTCCATGAGTAGTTGCAGAGAAAGTTTTTCATTATTTGCATGTCTGGCAGCTGTCTCAATATCTTAGAGCAGTTCTGACTGAAATTATAGAATCACAGAATCATAGAACTGCTTAGGTTGGAAGAAACTTCAAAGCTTGCCCAGTTCCAACTCAGTTCCATGGGCAGGGCTGCCATCCACTAGCTGAGGCTGCCCACAGCCCCATCCAACCTGACCTTGAACTTCTGGGGATGGGGCATCCACACCTTCACTGGGCAGCCTGTGCCAGTGCCTCACTGCCCTCTGACTAAAGAGTTTCTTCCTGACATCTAACCTAAATCTCCTCTCTTTTAGTTTAAAGCCATTCCTGTTTGTCCTATCAGACCATGTGAAAAGTTGCTCCCCCTCCTGCGTATAAGCTCTCTTCAAGTACTGAAAGGCTGCAATAAGGTCTCCCCAGAGCCTTCTCTGAGCTAAACTAGCCCAATTCCCTCAGTCTTTCTTCACAGGAGAGGTGCTCCAGCCATAAAATGGTTAACTCGTAAATCTTTCCCTGAATATTGCACTATTCTGAAGCTTAGAGATCTATCTGATTCAATATCTGTGGAATACATTTCCAGGATGAAATATCTGGAAATGCATGAAAAAAACCCTCTGAGATGCAGTGGTAGACTTCTTTTCTACCTGACTGCAAAGAAACAAAAATGCTTCTAATATTGTTAAGAGCAGAAAGCTCTGGCTGCCTAAGTGATGCTGAGCACTTCACGTTGAAAATGCGTAAGCGCATGGATTTGGACTGCTTCCCAGGTGCCACACTGTCACTTCTGAATGACACATTGGAAGAGGAAATCAAACAAGGAAGTGGGTTTAGGAGTGGTGAATGTTCAGTGGGTCCCCTTGCCTGTGGGGACCAGCCAGGAACATAGCAGCTGCCTGGGGGTGGCAGTGGGGTGTGCAGTCAGCCTGTTGATTTTAGATGCCAAACTTAGATGCCTTCTCTCTGTTGCCTATATAAGGAATAGAGTCTGGCAACCGTGGAGCGTGGGGAGCCCAAATTACCCATCACTGTCTTACTAGTTGGCATAGCAACAGCTGCAGGCACCTAGAGGAGGTGGTCTGAATGTGGTCCCAACTGATTTGCAATGAGATGCCTCACCGTGCATACACGTGAAATCACAGAATCACAGAATTGTAGGGGTTGGAAAGGACCTCCAGAGATCATCGAGTCCAACCCCCCTGCCAAAGCAGGTTCCCTACACCAGGTCACACAGGTAGGCATCCAGGCAGGTCTTGAACATCTCCAGAGAAGGAGACTCCACAACCTCCCTGGGCAGCCTGTTCCAGGCTGAAATAGCTGTATGTATCCCAGCTCACAGCTCACAATTGTGCACACCTGTGGCTGGAAGGAGTTGTGGATTGAAGCTGCCCTTTGAGAGCCTCAAGCAGCAAATCCTCATCTTTTCCCCTAGTTTTGGGCAAATGCTGTGATGGAGGTCACGTGGTTCTGCAGGAGACACTCTCCATCCCATCAGTGCTTCTCTGGAGAGGCATCACTGATGGGAGGAAAATGAAATTCCTTTATTCATGGGGCACACTCCCACATGGGGAGATACCTTTGTGAAGCTAGCACTGCATCCCACACTTCCCTTTGTAAATTACAAGATAATCTTTAAGCTCTTCAGAGAATTGATCAGTTAATTAATCAGTTTATCTGCCTCTGCCCTACATTTACATTGAAATCATAGTGATAATTTCATTCCACTCTACTAAAAAAATCAGTAAGCAGAAGTACCCTGTAAAATCCTCCCCCACCCCCCAAATCAGATTCATTTCAGTTATCAAATCATTTGTGTTATTTGGAGATGTTCTTGCACCTGCAGAGGTTAGGTTCACTCTTGATTATTGGGACAATTGTGCAAATGAAGGAATTGGGCAATCTCATAGTGATGCAAACGATGTAGTTTTCTATGAAGGCATTAGCAAAGAGTCGCAGGCATTCAGAATTAATTTCAATAATGAGCTAGGATTTCAAATCTAAATATTCGCTTTCTGCACTGCAAATTCATCACCAGAATCCACTGTATTACTCATCACCTTTTGCAGCCTTAAACAATAGTAACAGATTTAAAAATATATATATATATAAAAAAAAAAAAAAGAAAGCAACACAATCAAGCACAGCTAACAATATGCTTAAGCTCAGGTAGAATCCTGGTATCTAGAAACTACTAAAAGCCAAGATTTTTGTTTTGTGCTATCTATATTCAAGGAATGTTCCTGTAAGTCAGAGGACAGTCTCAGGTCATGGGGCAGATGTTGAGCTCTGAGCTGCTGAGGAGCTGCACAGCTCTAGTGGAGGCTGTAGACTTTGGCTGTTTGTTTAGTAGCTGACTGTCTTTTTTGCCTCAAAAAACTAGATAGAACTATATCCATCTGAACCAAAAACCTAGTCTCTGGTTACTAAGTTTGCATTACAGTGTGTCAGTCTTTTTAGAAGAGTTTTTCAGTTATGAAAGTATGTCTCATCAATTCCAAAGGACTACAAGACTGCATGGATCAGGTGGAAGTATTGCTGTAGAGCAATATTCTTCAATGGCACTTCCGACAGATGTTGGCTCTCAAGCCAGGAAGCAGGGAATAAAGTTGTTCAGACTAGTACATCTAGAACTTTGTATGCCTGTGAGAGCTTTTTGGCTCTTCCTTGCATAGAGATATTAGGTTTGATGTTAACCATTTGGCTCATTAATAACTGATTTACAGTTCCCAGGCAGCAAACTGTTACCTGACATATATTTATAGAAGAGTTTCATATTGTGAAATTATCTCGTACAGTGACTCCTTTGTGATTGTAACTTAAGGAGCTTGTGATTAACATTTCAATATAATCATTGGAGTCTCCTGAGATGCTTAAGAGAATGCAGTTCTGATTTCCTGTGTCTTAGAGCTCATTGCAGTGGATGCATTGAGATGTCATTAGTGGGGCTTTGCTTCAAAAATTAGGTGAAATAGAAAGTCCCTCAAATCAAGAAGAGAAGCTGAAAGATCATCTCAGCTAAAGGATGAGGAATAGCCTAATAGACAGTGTTGTCTCAGGTTAGTTTCTGTGAGCCAAATCATTTGTGTAAAGACATGTATGGAAAGGGTAAGGGAAAAGCAGGTGTAATGATCCATTTTGTCACCTGAAAAATCGTATTTGCTCATATAGTCATAGAATCACAAGGTTGGAAATGACCAGTTAGATCATCTAGTCCAACCATCCTCCCATCACCACTGCTACCACAAGCACTAAACCAAATCTCACAGCTCCTCATCCAGACGCCTCTTGAACACTGCCAGGGACGGCAACTCCACCACCTCCCTGGGCAGCCATTCCAGTGCCTGACCACTCTCTGAGAGAAAAAGTTTTCCTTAAATCTAATCCAAATCTCCTCTGACCAGACCAGTTAGTTTGCTGCTTGCATCTGTAGCTGCTGCTAGTTGAGAGCAGTGCTCAGCCTGTCCCTGGGTTCATGGAACCTTGCTACATGGTCTTCCTGCCAGCCCTGCTATCCACATGGACTAAGGGTATGTGAGATGCCACTGGAGGAGATGCTTCCCATGAGGATCTCTCCAGCATGCAGGTCCTAAGATCAAACTGTGCCTTTTCAGTAATGAAGTCCTCCTCTTTGTGCTCCAAGAAATTGATCCTGGTCCCTTTTCTTTGCTAATGTAACTATGATTTTTGAGTTCAAGTTCTTCAGGAGGATGTTAAATCTTTATTTAGGTAACAAGTCCCCTGTGGATGTCTTGTTCCTTCTGTGCAACAACTATAGCTATATCAAATCTTTTGAGAACAGTTCTTGTGGAAAACATCTTTTTTTTTCCTTTTCTTTCCCTTTTTCCAAATAAAAAATACCTGTCATCTTTCAGTAGAAAATACCTCTCCCCAAACTTCCTTCCCTTCTTTTTCCCTTTCTTTCCTGTAGTGTCAGATGGCAACGAGACATAAAGGTTTTAGGCCATAGAGCAGAGCCATGACAGTTTTCCAGGTTTCACCTCTTGAGAGAAGCTGTGTGACCCTCACTACTGTTCTGTTAAGTAGTTCTCTAGGTAATGACTATTGTAGGATCATCTTGTAGACTTGATTCTGTGATCTCAAGGAAGGTTAGGAGAAATGCTGCTCAGGTGCAGAATTATCTAAGGTCCTAACATGGATGTGGAAGGGACTGAGCTGCCCCATTCTCTTGCGTGGATTGTGGTGGAGCGCAGGATGCACCTAAAATTACAATTACTTGAAAGGAAGTTGTAACAAGGTGGGGGTTGTCCTCTTCTCCCAGGCATCAGTGATGGAACAAGAGATAATTGCTTTAAATCGTGCTGGGGGAGGTTCAGTTTGTCTATTAGAAAAAATTATTTCTCAGAAAGTGTGGTAATGCACTGGCACAGGCTGCCCAGGAAGGTGGGTGAGTCACTGTCCCTGGAGGTGTTCAAGGAAAGTGGAGATGTGGCACTGAGGAACATGGTTAATGGGCATGGTGGGGATGGGCTGATGGTTGGACTAGATGATCTTAGATATCTTTTCCAGCCTAAATGAGTCTGTGATTCTACGATAAGCTGCCCCAGTTGTCATCTGATTGAACTGAAATGGAAAAATAGTCATTTTCATTTTGGAAGCTGGTGGCATCTACAGTGCATTATTGTATCATATTTTATCTATTGATTACATTTGAAGATGTATGGTTACATGGTTCCAGTCAAGTTTCAAGTGTTCTGGAAATGAGCCAATCACATAATTTTTAATTTGCACTGTCATGGTCATGTAACTTCCCAAAGTATTGCTGAATTGTTCCCTTATTTTCTTTTTTGCCAAAGAGATAGGAGACTGCTTTGCTCTCTGGAAAAATGCCTGCCTAGAAGTAGAGGACCAGATCTTTAACAAGGGCAAATTGGCAAAACCCTACTGATCGTAATGGAGCAATGCCGATCTGGCCGTTCAGGATCTGGCCCATCAGATTTTCAACTGTTATCACCACAGGCAGAATTCAAATTGACACAGCGTGGGCTAACATGATTGAATGCAGAGCAGGCTGCCTGGTTTCCTAAATTATTTTAATAACAGAAAGAATGTAGCTGGAATGCCAGGCTAAGATCTCTACCTGGATAAGGTCCCAGATTTTATTTAATCTCCAAAAGTCTCTCTCTCTCTCTCTCTCTCTCTCTCTCTCTCAATCTTTTTTTTTTTTTTTTTTTTTTTTTTTCTAATAAGTCATGCAAAGTCATTACTTTTTCATTACAGAGATTGTCATGACAAGGTTCCCAGGAAGAAAACTCTCAGATTCTGTTCAATGCTGTGAAATCGCACAGCTTCATGGAGAAAGAATTGGTTTGAATAGCTCTTGTAGAATAAGCAAACTATGAAAACAGAGAAGGAACCTATTTCCCTCCAAAGCCCATATTAGATCAGCTACTGAATGCAAATGTCAGACATATCCATACCATGCCATAGCACATTTCTAGACACTTTGGACTGTCACCACTGCTGTGACTCGCTCAAAGCTGCATGGGAATGGGTATGGGTAGTGTAGTTCATGAAGGACACCT
This sequence comes from Centrocercus urophasianus, assembly GCF_019232065.1. Taxonomy (NCBI): domain Eukaryota; kingdom Metazoa; phylum Chordata; class Aves; order Galliformes; family Phasianidae; genus Centrocercus; species Centrocercus urophasianus. Next base: position 25,218,828 of record NW_024885532.1, read on the forward strand.
GGAGTATGTGTCCTCTCTGCTGACTGATCATGGATACCAATGCCTCATCGTGGGCTTCAGAGAGCATGGACTGAAAAGTCTGTAAGAACGGTTATACTCTGCACATAAACAAATGTGCCCATTGAAGGAGCCAAATTAAAAATAAAATCATAATCATTTGATTTCTCCCCCTAGGAGAAAGAGTCATGTTTTTCCTCACTTGAAAGAATTTATACATTATACTTTCATCTGCCCTTGTTGTGCCTGAACAAAGCTGGCTGATTGCTCGATATCTCTGCTCTGATTTGGGAGAGTATTTTTTATTCCTTCAAGAGATTCAGAGGGTGGTAAAAGCCTCATTGTAATTCAGTAATTAGTTTGTCTCCTTTTTCTCTTGACCAGGAATGCAAGGGTATCCTTTTCTGTGAATGTCATTTTCTCTCTGGTCTCTTGTACTTTAATTTCCTAGATGTGAAAATGGAACAGAAGATGAATTAGGTATTGAAACGAGAGGATATGAATATGACTCTGTTCTCCTACAGAACTTTTTCTTTCAAAGAGAATAAACTTTTATAGTTAAGCAAAACAGAACAAAGGGTTTTGTAAATCAATTTTAATGAACAAAATGTTTTATCCTTCCGTAACTTTATTCAGGAGAACAAACTTAGTTTAAAGAAAGTCTGAAGCTTCAGTGCACGTAGTTCCTGCACATTTTCTTTTCTCCCACCTACCATCTCAGCAATCTGGCTTTACTTCTCTCGAGTTATTAATCTGGGCTCTGTGGTTTTGGTGGATAAATATTTTATTATGCCCAACACAGGAGTGCTTAGTATGTTACTGATACACAAATATTAAACCAGAAAGGCAATGTTCGGCACTGGGATGAAGGAGTCTTAGGTAGGATGAGCTTACCTGCCTCTGCTTTCAAATACATAGAGATTAGTTCGAAAGAAATGAAATACCTGTATTTGATGAGAGAGGGGACTCATACATGGTGAAGATTTGTTCTCTTGGGGATATATGTACGTATATTTCTTAAAGGTATATTTGTATTCTTATTTGTATTATGATTGGTTTCAGGAATTTTAAAGGTTGCTTCATATCTAAATAAGTCTTCCATTACCGAATCATGCTGAAGCCTTGCAGGAGATGAGTGTCTTTCCTGTTGCAGCTGGGATCATTGCTGTGGAGGAACTGGGTTTTTCTTGGGGTACTCCAAAATGTTAAATTCTGCTCAGAATGACTGCAAATGTTGCAGCTTTCAGCACATCCTAGTGATATCTTTGCCTCCAGAAGCAACAGATGTTCATGTTTTTTTATTCCAAGGATTGTGCTGCTAGATACTCATAATTTTTCCCTTTCTCTCCTTTGGAAGGCGCTTATACATGGCACAAAGACCTGAGCAGATGATGGGAAAAGGCACCATCACTTCTTTTCTCAACCGCAAGTCCCTTGGACGCCTCAATGGATACCAATGCTTGGGTGCCAGGAGCTATGCTGCTCATCCTGAGCCCAGCTGTCCTGCTCATCCAAGGGCTTCCTTTGGCATCTTTCTTGGTAGCCAGAGAAGGGAGTACTCACAACAACACTGCTCGGTAAACACTCATTTAATGGAAAAAAATGGATAGTTTTCTTTTGTTGGAAATTTTTCATGCATTATTTTTGTTTAGGAAAACATGATATCATTCTGATGGTAAGAAAACAAACCAGCATGCCAGCTTTCTGTTAAGCCTAAAATATCACCTCCTATTTTTCATTTAGGAATATAAAAGAAGAAACTGGAGAAATAAAATAACCAAGACCCAACCCTGCATCTGCTTCTTAGTTTTTGCTTCTTTTTTCTGCCTTTGGCCAGTGCTTCAAAAAAAAATATAAAAGAGAGAAAGAGAGTGTGAAAAAAGTATGTTTTGCCCTTGCAATTTGAAAATTTAAAAGCTAAAAAAGGATAGATTTCTTTTTATCATAAGATTATTTTTTTGAGGAGAAAAATTTCTTTTAAATCAAACCCCTATTTTTCAGTGAAGACATTTGAACCAGTTTGGCTCACCGCATTTCATGGCTCTGCCTCCTCAGACCACAAATTATAGATGTCATAACAACTGTCAAAAATACAGCAGGACGTAATAAATTACACATGCACAGACAAAAATGCACTCAGTCGTATATATACACATATGCATGCGTATATGTATATATCTCTATATATGAGGGCTGCTCTGGAAGTAATGCCCTCCTCCGTTATTATATTGGTCCACGATATTGGTGGTATGGCAATAGAAGTTGAACCTTCCCACCAATACGCCATTACATTCTGTTGCCGTGGAAAAGATGGCAGCAGAGGGACAGTCTGACAGAATGATGTTTGACATGGGATTGCATTTGAAGCAAAGGTGTGTCATTGAATTCCTTCATGCCAAAAAAAAAAAGGCACCCGCTGATATTCATCGACACTTGTGAATGTTTATGGAGACCAACTGGTGGATGTGAGCACAATCAGGAGTGAGCGGTGGGATTCAGCAGTGGTGATAGTGATGTGAAAGACAAGTCATGCTCCAGACAGCCATGCACAGCTGTCATACCAAGAAATTAAGAGCTTATTGATTAGGTCATCCACATGAATTGGCTAACAGTAGTGACTATGTTGAAAAGCAGTGTTTTGTAGCTGAGGATTTGCTCTATCAATTGCTGTTATTGTGCTCTTTGCATCTATTGCAGTTCCCTTGGAAATAAATATGAGGCATTACTTTCAGAGCAACTATATACAGTCATCTTTCTGTGCATAAACAGATGTTTGTGTATGCACAGATGTTAAGTAGACCAAGGAAGGCCAAGACCAAGTAGGCCAAGGAAGATTCTGAGAGGTCCTGCTTCAGGAGGTCTATTAGGAAGATCCCTTTCCATGCAACATTTATCTGTGTCTCCCTCTGTTTTTACTGGCTCTATTTGATTGCAAGTAAAATCTACCCATTAGGACACTATGAGGCCTGTGTCACAAGAGAGTGGCAATACACCTGGACATCTCACTTGGAGTGAGATACAAAAGCTCAGTCCTTATCCTTTCAGATAAGAGTGAGAAACCTTCCCACCTGCCAGTACATTTCATTGGCCTAAGGGAATGAAATGTAGCAACCATGTGTTGAAGAGAGGGTATCTGAGAAGCCAGTTCGTCCCTTTGCACTTCCTCCATGGGGCAAGAAAGGCACATCTTGTTCTCTTCTTCTCTTCCAAGCTGGCTCCCAGGGCCTAGGTGGATGAGGCAGCTTAAGGCAAGTGCATACCAGAGTGTGATGTAGAAATCTTTGGCTGAACACTGAGTGACCTGGTATACCCTCACAGCATGACTCCAGGCCAGCGGGTCTCTTGGCAAGCCTTTCTCTGTGGTGCAACTTTGAACTGATGTGTTTACCCTGCCTCCAATTTCACAGGCACTTCCATGACAGTTAGTTTTACTCTGCATTGCACAGTCTTCAATCTTGTCCTGCTATTCTGAAGGCATAGTTTAAACTGAGCCCACCTGTAATCCGAAGCACAGCTGAAAGGCTAGCTTTGAAGACAACTCCTGCATTTCTTTTATTACTGTAGGGATGTCTTTCTCCTAAAGTAGTGTCTTCCTACATGGATTTCAAAGAGACAGATTAAGAATAAATAGATGACTCAGTGAAACACTAGAAGATTCTGCCCGTTTCCAGCTTTCCATGCTGCTCCAAACTTTGCAGTAGTTCCTCTGGTTTTCAGTACAGGACTGTGTCTGCAGACCCAGTTCCCACATCTCCATCACCCCGATTAACACAAGTCCTGCAAATAACACTGGAACAGGTTTCCCACTCAAGGTCAGGCTGGATGGGGCTCTGAGCACCTGATCTAGTTGTAGGTGTCCCTGTTAATTGCAGGGGAACTGGACCAGGTGGCCTTTAAGAATTCCTTCCAAATCAAATGATTCTATGATAACAACAGATCAAGAGCGCCTGCCTTCCAGCCAGCAGCGTTTACATCTTGATCCTCCCTTAGTACCTAGTCAAAGGGGCAATGGGCTTACAGAATGATCTGAAGGTGAATTTGACAGCCCAAAGGGAAGGAGAGGAAAAAAATCATACCTAGAATGAATTACTTCCATGTTCAGCTGAGTTTGCAGCACTGTTATTGTCCAGAAGATCCCAGTGCCAAAAAAAATCTCCCTTGGTTAATGATATTTCTGAGTTACGTTTATTTAAAACCTGTATTTTGTTGTGCAATTCTCCACTGACAGATGTGCTCACAGCATTTAAGGATCCCATACAAAGAGTATAAGCTCAGTGCTTTTTATCCCTGTTAAATATCAAAGAGGGATGTGAAATGCAATCTGTTTTTAAAAGACATGCGTTGAAATCTATTTTTGTTGCTGCTAAAAATATGTATTTATTGTGTGGCTAGGAAAGAACTCCTTGGTCTGGCTGAGCAGCTGCTCGACACCATCTGTAAATGTGCTCTCAGCCTCAGGTACAAAGCAGTGGCTCAGCGACTCTGACCCTCCAGATGTCAGTCTGAACAGTGAAACTTCTCTTGGCAAGTCCAGAGTACAACTATGACATTTTCCCTTCCAGTGAATTATTTTATCTACTCAAAAAGAGTTCTTGCAGGTGAGTTGTTGGGATGACATTCTCCATGAAGAAACTGAGAAAGTCTCTCCCTAGCACACAAGACATGATACAGTGCATGTGATGCATCAGGCCCTGTAGGGAAAGGGGGTCTATTTCTGCCTTTCTGACTTCTATTCTGGGGAGCTGATATCTATGCCTGGCTTCTGCCTGTCCCCCACACTCCACAAAGCAGGTGCATCTGAACATGCAGGCATCTGGAACACCCTCATGCTTTGGAGAGGGACGCACACGGACTTCTTCTGCCAGGACATACAGCAGCTTCCTGGTTTTCCATCTACACTTTAGGAGCACCTACTTCAGGAGCACCCAGTCATGTAATGTACTGGTCCTATGAGAGTACCTTTCACCCCCCTTCCCTTAATGTATCAAAAACCCAGGGCACAGCCAGGTTCTGGCAAAGAGGCAATGTTGGTAGTTACACAAAACCACATATGACATCATTGTCTTGTTAGGTCAGTAGAGATAGTTATCATTTAATTTAAAGATACAATATTAATATTACTGTCTGACAGAGCATTTATTTTGTGGATTTCTATATAGATATATATATTCTAGGGAAAGGTATTTGAATAATCGGGTTGTAGATTCTCACAAGTCTAGCAGAGCTACTTAGACCCCTTTTCACTGAGGATGAGGTTTGAAGTTTGAGATAAATACTTGGGATTTGCTCTTTTTATCATACTTGGCTCCATTTAGTTCAGCAAAGTAAGCTGGGATAGGTAGTGCCTTAGACTAATTAAACTGGGGTTGAAACTAGATGATCATTGTGGTCTTTTTCAACCCAGGCCATTCCACGATTTTACAATTCTATGAAATTCTGCACAGCTTTCCAACACAAAAAGTAGTTTTATGGGATTGGAAACCAGAGTGGCTCAGGTTAAGTAAAGAAGCCTCGTGTAAAGATAGCCTTGGTAGATCATCTCAGAGTAACTTCCTGCTCCATTCGTATTGCTTTGAGGTCAGGCAGGAAACATTGCTTTCAGTGCTGAAAATTAGTTTTTAATATTTCCCTCGAGATCTTCAATATCCATATATTTTAAGAGATTTAAAACAGGTCGTTGTTTTCAATTTTACATTTTGAAGAGGATGATCTGTCTGGGAATGCCATTCGTGCAGTGACGTGGCCGGACTGTGAACCTCACAACACACAGTTTGCTCCACATTTCACTGGCAGCTCTGATGCAATACAGAGGTCAGAGGGCAAGACACACATTGTATGCAAACAGGAAAATAATTTCTTCTGGGATCTGTTAATATACGGTAAGTGGTTGCACACCTTTGCAGTATTGTGTTGTCAGTGGCAGCAGGGTGCTATGGCAAGCATTGTACACAGAAAAAAATTTTTGGATAAACTGAGTCTTTCTGAGTAGGAGAGAACCGTGATGTTACCTGACCACTCAAAGGCAGAGATTGAAAAGGAAAACTGGAAAATAAGAAACATCTAAATTCAGTTCTTGTTGGATAAGACTAAGCAGTGATACGACAAGCCTGGCCAGAAGAATTAAGAAGAGATAACCAAGAACAAAAACTGTTTAGTTTTATATATGTTTTTAAATTAAGCTACTCTCATGTTCTGAGAGAGAGGGAAAAGCAAAACAAAACCTGGCTCAAGATCATCTCAAACCTCGGTGCTTCAGTCAGGCTTCTTCTCTTTGGATGTCGGGTTGATTTTTATTTTTGACAGTGTTGTCTTTCCTTCTGGATGACCCCACTTGGTGGTATTTAAAGTGGCATGGAATCAATGAGGGTGCCCACACTGCACAGCACAAGCTTGGGATGACTTGTCTCAGCGTGCCCCAGATATGAGCCAGCATTTCCCTCAGACTTCCCTTAGCTCTGATGTGCCACCCCATTGGGCTCCATGCATTTATGGCCTGCCACACTCAGCACCGTGCTACAGGAACACCACTTGGGACTGGATTATGCAGAATAAATCACTGTCTCACAATGCCAGTGGGGCACCAGTTGTATCCCAGGAAGAACCCATGGCAGAGCACTCAGTGGGATGGTCATAGGCAGGTTTTGAGGGAGCTGCGATCAGTGTATGAGCCAGTCCATACCATTTCACCTGGTGGGATGGAAAGAGGTCTCACATGCTTTAAATTTATTGCTACAGACACATCCCATCTGCGCAGTGGTGGCACAACATTCTTGTGACTCGTTTGAGTTCCCTGATACCGCTTCTGCCCTCCTACAGGACAGAGGAGAGAAGCGTGTCATCAGCTGTACAAGCCAAGGCAAACCCAGCTTCATGCTATGCATCAGAGGGTTGAATCAGAAAGAAAAGGATTAAAGCTGCTCAAGCAGAAGTAAATCTGTATTTTCTTAATTTTGCAAAGTGAAACATTGTTCTACATAAGCATTATTGCTACAGGTGCTTTACTGCGCAAACACTGTGAGACCAGACATTACGATACAGCCTGACCAGGCAATGCTGCATCTTTGATGACTGAGTGCTGTTGCTTGAGTCATTCTGAAACAGATAAAGGAAGCAAGAGAGAAATCACAAGGGAGGATGCAAATAAGGAACATGGGTCACTTTTGTGTTCCCACAAACTCTGCACAACTGGGGAGCTTGTTTTTGATGCTGCATCTAGAGATATACCACTGATACCTGCTGCAGCTTACCTGGGGATTTTAAACCCAGATGACATTCAGGGAAACCACAGTTTGGGATGAGAAAGGACTCACTGCATACCATCGTGATCCCTACAATAGATTTCAGATATTGCTGGGGTATATACTTGAGTCTAAGTCCTGGGGAGACAGAATTCAGGTTTGGGAAGGGAAGGCAAATCAGGAAGAGTAACAAGGTGGGGTTTTTTTGTTTGTTTGTTTTTTGTTTGTTTTTTTTTTTTTTTTAGCGAGTCTCTTGCTTCTGTAGAGCAAAACCCAGCCTTCCTTACACAAGTTCAGAGTAAGCACTGGTCACGAACTCAGGAAAATCGGCTTTAGTATAAAATAACATTAATGGTATTCTGTCCCTTCCACTTCCTTCCTTTACTGCTCTGTTAAAAGGTCAAGGACAAATGTTAAAGCACGGGAGAGTTTCCAGCATTTCATTCTCTCAGTTTCACCTCTTCAGTGTGTTTACTTCTCTTAGTGTTAACCTGAAGGACTTGCTTGAAGCTGCAGTAATTTCTGTGAGTAGCAGGAGAGCTGCTTAGAATCAGTTTGTGAATAAAATTTTGGCTTTTGGTTGAAACCAAACAAACCCACTGAAGTAACACAAGTTGGTGTGGGTTTTCTCTGAGTTTCGGCAAAAATTGATGCAATTTTTTTTCAGTATATTTTCCGTAAAGAATTTCTGGGTTTGGACCAAGAGCTTTTTGAGTTTGGCACTTTTGGGTTGGCAGGTTTTCTGTTCTTGACGTTTTCAGTTTTTCATTGGGAAAACAGATGCTGTGCATGTATTTGTTAAGCTGAAAAATCCACTTTCTTGGGTTGGTAACTTTTTGGAATGGTCCTCCTCAGAGGGGATCTATTGGCAGGCCTTCTGACATGAGGCTGGAGATGGGAAACTCTGAACGCTTGTGTGTCTTAAAAGCTGACAAAACTCTCAAATGGCCATTGTTTCCATCTGCTCTTCTGACAAAAAGACCATATTTCTGTTCTCTGCTCTTCAGCTGATCCACCAAGACATGTAGGCAAATATAAACCAACACAGTCCGCTCTCAGACTCTTCAGGAATGTGTACGCAAAACTGTTCTTCAAAAAACATGGCACTTGAGTTTGTCCTCCAAATAGATCCAGAAATAGGTCTTTGTAGTGACCCCTGAACTAACAGCACATCTCATTCCTTCAGCGTTGGCTTACTTTGCCTGCCAAACATTAGCATTTTTCTGGATGTTGCCTGTTAACCAGCTGCAGCTGAGAACATGTATTTGTTCCTATGTCCTCGAACCTAATCTCTAAATCAGCTTTTTTAGGTGCACTGGCATATCTGGCTCCCCTGTGCTGAACTCAGTCCTCTGCTTTTACTCCATTTTACTCAAAGTGCAGATATTCAACTTATGATCTAGGCTATTGTGAACAAGAACAATTTAGTCAGAAGTTAAACAGCAGAATGTGTCATCTTCATATTTCCTAGCTGTCCCAACCAGGTATGACTAGGAGAGCGTATTGCAGATGAGCCAGGAATCGTGAACACATGAAGAACTTGAACTACTGACATCTAGTGTGGATCAGTATTGTTGTCAGAAGTATAATGTCACACAGACAACACCTTTCTCCTCTCCGCATATCATTTCCTTTGTAAGGAACTCCACCAACAGACTATGTCATCTCATCCCCTATATGTATCCCCTCATGCCCTTGGTTCTCTCTGGATTTTAAAGGAAGTTCAGATAGGTTAGCAGAAATCAGTGGTGGAAGTTCATTAAGACCAACTTGCCTCTTGTCAAGGGAGAATAGTGTCATAACTTCTCAGAAAATTTGTACTAAAAGACTTCGTTGGATATGGAGAGGTCTATCATTTGAGGTTCATATATCTTTACAGTAAAGGACTGGGTAATGGCCTGGAGACATGCTAATAGGAAATCATCAATAGGAAGCTTTCTAACTTCTGGGCTACTGTGAACCGGTCAAAGGAAAGAGAACTACATCAGGTGTTCCAACTTGTCCTGTTAAGCTTACCTAGACTTTTTTGCATAATCTTTTCAGCTGTTCAACATAACTCACCACACTGAAGGTAATCTGTCTTTCTAAATCTTTATGCTCTTTGTCCTATCTCTGTTTTTTGTACTGCAATTCCTCTTTGAGGCTCTGTTGTTCCATTTGCCCGGCATGTGCAACAACAGTCATAAAATAATCAGGGAAGCTTGGCTGCTGTGAGACATGAGCCCAGACTGAGCACAATTAAACTACGCTGGGAAAGTAAAGAAGTGAGAGGGCTAAAAACTATTCCTACACCAGAGGGGCCATTCCTGTGAAGAAGGGTTTATCCTTTTGTGGGTGAGGTCTGCATGAATTTCAATGTTGTTTTTTTTCTTTTTTCCTCAGAGTTTTTCAGTTCAAGGAATGTATCCATACCGAGTTGCTTCTCTAACTTTCAGATCCCAATTTTTCTTTTCTGTGCTGCCTCAGACTCATTACTGCCTCCGTGGGTGGAACAGAAGACTGTTGTCAGTGGGATTTGGGGTTGGCCTCCGTGGCTAAGAAGACAGTGTCCTCTCTAGCTTTGTTTAGATGTTTTCTGTTGCCTCTTTGGTATGAATCTCAGAGATGACTGTGGCATATGACTCAGACATCAGGGTCAGTATCATCTTGCTCAAGAGATTTTGGGAATAAAGAGGTGGCGGATTTAGAGTAAGCACTGATAATAATTTTTTTAAAATCCACACTATACTTTTTCTTCTTACTCTCTCTTTTTTTTTTTTCTTCTTTTTTTTTAGTAATTTCCAACTGTCTGCTTTTTTTTCCCTAGTGATTTTTGAGCTTGCACTTATTCCAAAGCCAAGCAGCTACGTACATGACAGACAGTTGCATCCTCTGGATGTCTGTTATCAACCAGCACAAACAGGCAGCAATGCAAATCTGCACACCCCGAGGGAGTGTTCTCCTCACCTGGATGATCACAAGTGCACGGGGGCATCCTTAGCCTGTATACTTTGATTCTCAGGAGGACTGGGCAATGTGCAATATTATCTTGTACCTTGTTCATCATGCCAGCTGAGCCATCACACATTGTGCTTCCTAGATGTTGCTTTGTCAGCTTCTGGAAACACGCTGTCTTCAAATGGATTTAAGATTCTGGTGCTTACTTCCAGATCCTGACTACTGGATGAGCCCTGTGATGCTTGTGTGAGAGAAATAAACTGCCTGGATTTTTTTCTGCTGTTTACTGGATGGCAATCAATTGACACTGCACTTCGATCACATAGGATATGATTCCCCCACTTGACTTCTGATGCAATTACAGACAACTATGGCTGCTGGGGCACTGGCACTTTTGATTTATCTGATTTTGAGATGAGAAAGCTGCATATTTCCTTTGACTAAGAAGAGGTCTGAGCCTGACCCTGTCTTATCATGCTGACAGCCCTGTCAAATGCAGCAGAACAATTCACAGAGAAAAGCATAAGGTAGGAAAGAGGATGAGGGCAACAGGGCAAAGTCCTCTGTGACTTATATCATGTCATAGAATGGCCTGGGTTGAAAAGGACCACAATGATCATCGAGTTTCAATCCCCTGCTATGTGCAGGGTTGCCAACCACCAAACCAGGCTGCCCAGAGCCACATCCAGCCTGGCCTTGAATGCCTCCAGGGATGGGGCATCCACAACCTCCTTGGGCAACCTGTTCCAGTGCATCACCACCCTCTGTGTGAAAAACTTGCTGCTAATATTGACCCTAAACCTCCCCTGTCTCAGTTTAAAACCATTCCCCTTGTCCCATCACAATCCACCCTAGTAAACAGCCGTTCCCCCTCCTGTTTATATGCTCCCTTCAAGTACTGGAAGGCTACAATGAGGTCTCCCCGGAACCTTCTCTTCTCCAAGCTAATCAAGCCTAGTTCCCTCAATCTTTCCTCATAGGAGAGGTGCTCCAACCCTCTGATCATCTCAGTGCCCTCCTCTGGACCCGCTCCAAGAGCTCCATGTCCTTCCTGTACAGGGGATCCCAGGCCTGGACGCAGTGCTGCAGATGGGGCCTCACAAGAGCCGAGTAGAGGGGGACAAGCACCTCCCTCTCCCTGCTGGCCACCCCTTTTTTAATGCAGCCCAGAACACAGTTGGCCTTCTGGGCTGCAAGCACACACTGCTGGCTCATGTCCAGCTTCTCGTCCACCAGGACCCCAAGTCCTTCTCTGCAGAGCTGCTCTCAAGAAGATCTTCCCCCAGTTTGTATAAATACCAGGGATTGCCCTGACCCAAGTGCAACACCCTGCACTTGGCATTATTGAACCTTCATTAGGTTTTCATGGGCCCAGTTCTCCATCCTGTCCACGTCCCTCTGGATGGCTTCCCTTCTTTCCAATATATCAACTGCACCTCTCTGCTTTGGTGTCATCTGCAAACTTGCTGAGGGTGCACTCGATGCCATTGTCTGTGTCATTGATGAAGATGTTGAAGAGCACTGGTCCCCAAGACCGACCTCTGAGGGACACTGCTTGTGACCAGCCTCCACCCTGGCACAGAACCATTGATCACGACCCTTTGGCTGCATCCAGCCAGCCAATTCCTAATCCATCAAACAGTTCATCCTTCAAATCCACACCTCTCCAATTTAGAGAGAAGGATGTGGTGAGGGACCACGTCAGCAGACTTGCAGAAGTTCAGGTAGAGGACATCCACTGCCCTTCCCCCGTCCACCAAAGTTGTCACTCCATCATAGAAGGCCACCAGATTTGTCAGGCAAGATCTGCACTTGGTGAAGCTATGCTGGCTGTCTTGAATCACCTCTTTGTCTCGTATGTCCATTAACATAGCTTCTAGGAGGATCTGCTCCATGATCTTCCCAGGCACAGAGGTGAGGCTCACTGGCCTGTAGTTCTCCAGGTCTTCCTTTCTCCCTTTCTTAAAAATGGGAGCAATGTTTCTCTTGTCCAGTCACTGGGGACTTCACCGGACAGCCATGATTTTTCAAATATGATGGAGAGCAGCTTGGCAACCACATCAGCCATCTCTTTCAGAACCCTAGGATGGATATCATCTGATTCCATGGACTTATACACATTCAATTTCATGAGGAGGTCTCGGACTTTTTCCACTGTTACAGTGGAACACCCTCACTTAGAGTCTCATGGTCCTGGGAAGCCTGACCACCTGTGGAGACTGAGACAAAGCACTCACTGAGCTCAGCTTTTTCTATGTCTGAGGAAGCCAGCTCCCCGTTACCTTTCATCAGAGGGGGAAACAGTCTGAATCTGTGTGCAAGAGGAATGGTACACATGCAAGAGGAATGGACTATACCATGCACTTGAGGCTCACACCATTAATTTTGTACCTCAGTTTGAGATTGACACTGCAGCGCAGCTTCTCCATCAGTCCTTCATCCAGATGTAGTGGTTATCTGGGCACATCATCTACATCTTTAGGGTCTATCTAGAAGTGTGCTTTAAAGGGGCTGTGGTCCCAGTTCTGAGGTGAGGATGAATAGCTTGGTTGCCAGTTCTCACCAGCTGCCATCTGCAACTTGGCCCTGCATGATCTGAAGCACTGCACCCATTTTGTGATATGGGGCTCTCAGACACTAGAAATACAGGAGAAAATGGTGCAGTTTGTATGGAACCTTTTCTGTTTTCCCACGCAGGTATTTTGCTCTGGCTGCTTGCTGCTCCAGCATCCCTGCCTGGAAAAGACCAGGTGTGATTCAAACAAAATGCCATCTTAGATATCCTTTTCAATGCAACTTCTTTGTTTGCCAAAAGGGTGCAGTTAATAAGGTGAGAGAAAAATTATTTACAGTAGGTTTTTTTGCAGAAAGAAGAGGCTGAACTATATTAAAAAGCGAAGACCATACAGGCTGGCCATCACAGGAGGGAAAAGTCCTGGCTGTAAGAAAAACTTCTCTAATCTTCCAAAGGAAGTGGTGGAAAACTTATCACTTGGGACATTAAAAATGGACAACACAGAGCACTACAAAAATGTCGTTGTGAAATGCCCTTAATTGGCAAGTAGGTGGACTGAAATGCCTTCATGTATCTTCTACATTTATCAGTCCTTCTCAGAGATATCCTTGGCATCCTAAAGAAATATCCTTTGGCTGTGAGCACTTTGTCTCAGAAGTAATTAAGCAGAAATGAGTATATCACTAAGTACATTTCAATGTGTGTCCTCAGCTGGCTGGAACTCAACCTGGGGATTCAGGATCTGCTTGTAATTAACATTCCATAGTAAGACTCCACACCCTCTATTTGTCTCTTCCTAATTATGTGTTGGAAATGCACGTTTCTCCTACCATTAGAGATTTCAGCAGAGGAGTTCTAGCTGGGCTTTAAATTGCCTTCTACCTCATTTTAAATATTCCCTGTTATTTTAGGTTTGTAGACATTACACAAGTAAGCCTTTTCTCAAGGCGTCATAAGGAAACAAGCCACTGACTCAAGAGAAGAATGAAAATAAATACCAAATCAAAAACTGCTGAAATGCCTTTTGGGTTGACAATATCATAGATTTAGGCTGCAATCTGTTAGTTCCTTGTGGGTTTCAGTGTTGGCTCTTAAAGGTGTCACTCCCAGTTGGTATGAGGGCCTGTGGGTTCAAGGGGCAATTGTGAATGAAGCAGCTCAGGCACCTTCTTTCTGTGAAACTGCTTTTCCTGCAGCATCAGAGCAAAATTCATATCAGCTGTTAGGGCTTGTCATTGGGAAAGTTTTGCTGCGTTAGGAAATGGAAAGATAAAATGCTTCAGCTTAGGCTGAATGGGGCGCTTTAACTGGAGTCTGATTGTAGAAGATTGAACCGCTTGTACTCAGTGAGCTTGCTGTGCCAAAATGTTTATGAGAAAAGAGGAGGGCAGATGTGGCTGTGTCACAGCTGGCACATCTGGCTGGGGACTGGCCTACAGCACAGAAGCAGTAGTAGCTTTACCCTGCGCCTAAGAAAAAAAAGCCTGGATGAGTATCCTTGGATCTGCAGGAAGATACACTCTCCAGGGAGATGGGAGGAAGCAGTGGTTTCACCTCCTGTTTAGTAGGAAACCTGGACCCCCCCCAGTAGAGCTCCTCAGCTGGGTACTGCTACTGAGCTGCCAGGGCTTTGCTTGGATAATGTGTCTGAGGAAAACCAAAACAGACTCTTCCCAGACTCCACACAGCTTCTAGTGCCCTTGACTGTACTGGTAATTAAAAGCAAACAAATCTGGATGAGCCCTGTGAGGCTGCCAGATCCCTACAGAGACACCTCAGCTTCCCTAGATATTTTATATGGTAATGGGAGTCCTGGTGGTGAACTCTTTGCTGCTACCAATGAATGATGACACATGAGATGAGGACTGGGAGCAGTGGATGAAATCGGGGCTCTGCTGCAGCTCATGAAAAAGCTCACATTGACTTCCTTGAAGCCAGAGCATGCTGGGCAGTTATTTTCCATATGTAATTCACACAGGGGTACATCTACCCCCCAGCATTTCTTTTTTTATTATTCTTTTCTTTTTTTTTTTTCCTCTGTACTGATTAATAAGTTAACAATAAGAAAAAGGCTTTTTCTGGAATGGTTCATATTTGGGAAATCCAATTCTGACCTACTAAGTCTGCTCTGACTGTTTTAGCCGTGAGGCAAATTTGCAAACTGGCCTAGGGAAGCTGGTACTTGTTATTGTTGCTTCAAAGACAGGCTATGTGGGAGAGGGAATGAGATGTGTTGGGATTAAAATACCCTAGCCGTAAAAAGCAGTAATAATTACCGTCTACATGTGGGCAAGTCAAAAGGGGTTATTACCAAAAGAAATTTAAACTCTTTCTGTTTGCAGAGAAAAAGAAAGAACAAACTGCCTGAAATTCAGCACTATTCATGTGTGCAGCATGGATTGTTTTAAAATGCTGTTTTTCTTCAAATATCACTTTCATAAGGCCAATTCTAAATGGATCGAGATGACTCTAAGAGGTTTGGCATCAGGTAAGTGAGGATACAATAGGAATTACAGAGGAGCCCTGCAAGCTGGTGCCAGTGGATCGCTTCTCAGAAGAGGGCACAGTTTGACCCTCAGCGTCAGGCTGGGGGCTTTGAATTTCACTAGGATCCTGGGTCTTGGCAGTGTCGTCATGCACATGCACATGCTCATCTTTTAATACAACATCTTGCTGTCTTCTCCTGAATCTAGGTCATGCAATAAGTTCTTAGATTTGAAAGGACTCAGATCAGCTCCTGTGACTTCATACAAAAATTCTGCACTTCTACATATCCCCACCTGGATTCCAGTAACTTGTGACTGGCTAGTTCATGCCTTTCCAAAATGCATTCACCTTTTGTGTGAGAACACTGCTGTTCAGTACACAGCATAAGTTCATGCCAATTATTCTTGCATTTAGCTTCTTCTCATTGACTTTAGTGGAAATGCTTCTCAGTCACTTATAGAAATGGATGGAGAATCAGAGCCCTGATGTCTCTGAGGATACCTTCTAATGGAGAGCACTTGGCTTGGTGCTGTCCTATCTTTTACGTGAACTTTGTCAGATAGATCTGTTCTTTTTTGTGTGGTTCTTTTTGTGTTCTGCTTGTTAATAAATTCACCAATCCGACTTTAAACTTGAAGATTACCCTGTGTGATTGAAAATTACTAACCAAAAATGTTTAGAGTATGAGAAGAAAGGATTGTCCATCAGCTTTAATTAATAGGATGGTTTCCTAACCTGCAGTTGTCTGTGTGAGAAAATTCATTATGCCTGAAAAATCTTGGCTGATGATGCTGCATGCCGTTCCTCCAGCCTTCAGTTCTGTGTTAGAAATTGGGAGAGTGTGTGTGTGTGTAATACCACTGCTTCATTATAACTTCTACTCACAAAAAGCCATGCCACAATTCTTTCAGCTCCAAGATTAAGGTTTTTAATAGCGTCATTTGGGTTGTGTCTTATAGCAAGATTCAATCAGTTCTTTGTTGCATACATTGTTGGCTATCATTTGATTGGGCAATGCTTGAATGCACACTTGGTTTGGAAAAGCTGTTGCACAATGCTTTATTCCCCTTTGCTTCATGGGAACTTGGACTTCCTCTTAGCTTTACTTTCTGAGAGTTACACACTGCTGGGGAGCTGACTCTGAACCAGAAACCAGTCATGATGAGAGTATCTGTTTTATTTGTTTACCTTTTTTTTTTTTTTTTCTGTTCCAGGTCTACAGACTTACTCCAGTGACACATGGCTTTCATTTATATGGTTATCAAAGCCTATTTCTTCAGTTGCTTCCTGGCTGCACACAGGGCAGAAGCCAGAACATTTTCCTTCCTTAAGGTTCTCTTACACAAAGTTTGGCAAATATCTGCCTTTTATTTTACTGCTAGATGTATCTTTTTCTTGCCATCTGTTGGAAAGATTTTGCTTATGTAACAACTGTTTTCATCATTTATATCACCATGAAGTAGAAATCAACTATAGACACCAATCTTTCTTGCACTTGCTAGCTATTTCACTCCCACCTGTTTATGAAGTGGTTCAAGTATGTATATCCTCAGCAGCTCACGAATCCAAAAATACCCAGATGCTTTACAGATCTGGGTGGGCCTTGCTCCTGCTATTGCATCCCCACAAGTACTGCTGCCTTCTATGTTACTGTCTGTGGAGAGAAATATTAACTCTTGGGTACAATTTATCACATCCTCACACAGATGTCCAAAGCAGACCAGATGGCTTGCATGCTAGAAATGATCTATTTCACTACCAGTGGTTATAAAGGGATGCAACACCACTGGAGTCTTTGGTGCTGGCATGTTAAATTGAGAAAGACAAATCCTACCTAAGAATCTCAGCTGAGCAGGGGGTTGTGTTCCCTCCAGCATGTGTCCAGTTATTCCTTCCACTCCTACTAGCAAACTTGTGGCTACCCCTACTCCTGAGGGATCACAGAGCCTATGGAGTCCACAGTCTAACTCCTGGCAACTGATGAACAATTGATGAAACAAATTGATGAACAAATGAACAATGAGCTGGGAGGTCAAGAGCATGCAAAGAAGGCAGCATTACTTGGTAACTGAAGCATTCTTCATACTGTGCTGATTCCAAACAATCTGATGGAGGTTTTACTGATGACAAACTAGACAGGTCTCCATTCTTGCTTCTGCTGACTAGACTTCAGCTCCAAGGTGGCTCTATTTTTCAGTGGACTTGGATCTAAATGGCCTTGTACATCCACCTTGCTCCTCTCCCAGGGACTAAATGGATGGCTGTGGCAGACTGGTTGGTCCATGTAAATAACAGCCACTGTTTTAGCTGTGTGTATAAGTTGTAGATACCAGTTCTCCCACAGAGCTTTGGCCCTCTGAAGTTTTCTTTTCCTCTTGGGAGTGCCACAGCTGTGTGTGGGTATGATGAACTGGTATTTCAGTTGTCACAATACCCTTGTCCTGGGTCTATCCTTTCTACCATCTGACTGTGCTCTGCAAAGAGACTTCTCTGCTTGTCACTTGCAATATGTTGTGTTCCAGTAAGTGACTCCTTACTATACAAGAGAGCTGCCAGTCGGTCCCCAAGGCAATTTATACATTTGTGTCACCATCTGAAAATTGCTTAAATGGCCCAAAAATCAACACTTGCTGGCAGCTGGTCACTTTGAAATCAGCGGGGCTTTTAAATCAACAAACATTTACTGCCTCTTGTGTTTTCCCTGTGCCATGAGCTGAGGAGCAGCTGTTTGTTTTTCCCATTTTCTTTCCCAGCTTTTATTTGCTCCCTTGCTGTGCAGTTGTCAAGGCACTTGTACTACACCTATACAAGATTTCTCACTGTCCCAGTGTAGCAGATCTCCTGGATACTGATGGCTGAGTTGCAGTAGCTGACAGGCTGGAATGTCCCATCTGCTGTAGGCAGGAGGGAATTCTGAAAGCAAGACAGAAACGTGGCCTGTCCATCTCTCTGGTATTAATATGTTCCTGAACTAAAGAGATATATACGCTGAGATATTTTACATATAGATAAGATCCTGCTTTGGGATAAGGGACATCAAACAAATGGATTATCTCTCTCTAAATCCTTACCCACTCTGTGATTCAGTACAACCCTAACAAACACTGCATGTGATCTTGGCTTCTTGATGGTCAACTTAAAGAAGAGGTGGGAAAAAAATGGCCATTCATTTAGTGCTGAATGGTCCTAACTTGAAACCTTCGGTTGATGAAAACAAAAGCATATGCTGCTGCTCTTGCTAGGCACATTCTGCAGAGTCAGGGTATCCCTGGCATGGATTGCTGAAGACCTGGATATTTTAGTTAAAAATAAACCCAGAGCAATCCTGACAACCTTATAAATGAATGTGGTGCGTTCTCTGAGCACCAGCTCTCATCAGGGTTACTCCGGTGATCCCTCAGTGTCATCCATCACCAGGGCTCTATCGCTCTAATGATGCGTTTCATATTAAAGTGGCTCCAGTTGCTGGGAAGAGATTCTGCACACTCAGATTGTAAAAAGTAGTACTGTTGTTAACCTCAAACGTTCTCCTTTTTCCTATGGTGCCCAGGAGAATACAGCAAATAGCTTCCACAGAAATTCTATTTAATTCTTTGGCTCCATTTAAAGCAAAATGTTTTCCTTTGCTGCAGCCTTTCAAACTCTGTTGAGAAACTTCTGATGATGTTTAAATGATCAACTGTTTTATAAAGCTGATGCTGCCATCCAGATTAACCTTTATGAATAGGCTTTTGGTTTGGGCTGAAATAATGCAATCTGCCCTTGAGAATGGGGTAGGCATGTGATTCCCCAGACTAGAACCACCATGGGAAACGAGCAGTGACTCAGTCTGGCTTTGGTGGCTGGTTCCCCATTGTTCCTGGGGGAATTCCTATAGAAAAGCAACTCCTTCTAGGCCATGGTTTACTTTCCTCTCTGCACTGGGTCAGTGCTGCTGTGGTTCAGCCCTGCGTGCTCATGGAGTGCTCCATGTTTTCTCTCTGCTCCTCCCTCGATGCTTATAACCCTCTGCACAAGAAGTCTCATATCAGCATATGCTGCCACATGCTGTTTCCACTCCTTTAGACAAAAACATCTCCTTTGTACATGCAGAAGCAGGAAGTCAGACGTCTGAATAGTCTTCCCACAAATTTCAAGAATTACTCACATTCATTGTCATTCTCTCTGCACTGCACTGCCCGGGGCAGCCTCAAGCTTTGATGAGAGCTGAGGGCACACCCATTGCTGTCAGGAAGAGCGTAACCTGTTTGTGCCAGGCAGACGCGATAGCCACTCATCCCTCCCTTGCCCCAGATCTCATCCTGCCTCCAATGCCTGACACACACCGGATCCATGTGTCCCGGGCCTGAGCTTCCTCACAGGACACCTTTCTCACTATCTAGCACTCCAGGTGGTGAAAAGTAGGCCTGAGGGAAGGCTTAGGCATGTTCAAACATCTTGCCCCTGTGTTTTCTGCCTGCATTGCCTGCATTGGATTGGCCACAGCTTGTCTGTTTGTGGCTTGGTTTGTGTGACGTTCCCCTTTGTGCTGAGAAAGGCCTACGCTGCCTTTCTGCCAAGGACATGAAGCCCTGCTCAAGGGGGTAATTTGGGGTGGGATTATTCCACATTATGCATCGCGCAGTTGGGTTCCTGGTCTAAATTGCTGGTGTGGGCTTGCTATGTAGGTAGTGGGGAGAGATGGGCCTTGCTGGAAGCTGACTCTTTCCATCTGCTGTAGGTATTTATGTTAGAGTGGGATGACTCATCCCCTAGACATGCCTCCTGCCATTGTCTATAAGGAAAGGATGGACAGCTGGCTAAGTCTGGGCACCTTGTGTTCTATATGGCCACATTTAGGTCAGACGAATCCCTACTTTACGTTTTTCAGGATGCCTGCTGTCTTCAGCCAGCCTGTGTTTGATCAATTGGACTGGATCCACATAGGAGTGGACATGCTGTGGTTTCTCATCTCTGATGAGATCTCAACAGCATGAGAGCTGCGTGCATCTGGTTCTCAGAGCAGATTTGGGCCAGAAACTGCAGTTTTTGCGGTCTCCACTCAAAAGTGTGGGTGTATCCATAAACCCTACTTATTCTGGTCACTTCGAATTATGCCTGTCCTCTTATGTCTAAATCCTCTTCAGACAGGCACCATTTCTTCATTTCTTCAGAAAAAAGAAATGATCCAAATAGTTACTGCAGAGCTTCCAGGCACCCTCACTGACTCCCTACTTGTTGAGGTAAGTCCAGACTTGAAAGAAACGTGAGGCAGATGTAGGCTGAGTTTCCACTGTGGTCTGTACTACAGATCTTGGTAACGTGCAGCTGATCATGGATCTGAACACCAGAGGTATGTTCCCTGCAGAAAGACCAGATTTCAGAGAGAAGGTTAACTTCTGACGTGCCATGTATAAGCATGTGCTGACTAGCATGTGCTGAAGTTCAACAGCAGTTCATCTTATATATAATAGAATGAATGCAAGAAACTCTCAGCTCTGTTTTGCAGGCTGTTTTCTCCAAGCAATCAGGCATTTCAAACTTCTGATAAACACAGTGATGTTGGAAATAGATAGTGGCTGAAGCCAGTCTCCTGATTCCTTGAGTTCTCTCTGTCTTTGAATCTCATGGTGTCCAGCTCCTACCTTTTGCCTGAGAATTAGGTTATAAGCTATTTATGGTGTGAGGCATCATTATTCTGTGTTTATCCATGTCCCAGCACAATGATCATGACTAGGGCCAGCCAAGGGGCCCTGAACCACGTTGTTAGAGTAATATAAGTAATAATCGTTTAAATCTTTTGAACCCACAAGATGAAAACCACATGCAGTGTTCACTGTACAACTGTTTTGGTTTGAGAGATTCAGTTAAATACTGACTCAGTGGTTAGGATATGTAGGATGGGATTATGGTGATAAACAGTTTGGCATTACATCAGTTAGCCATAAGTAGCAATGAAAAAAGGCCCCACACTATTTCTAGTACTTTCCTGATGTCATTTAACTGGAAGGAACTGGGTTGTCAGTGCTTATGGAGATGGTCCATATATAGACTCTGGTGGACTAAGGGGAGATTTCTACTTTCATGCCATTGTTTTTCCACAAGTAGTGTTATCAGTGATTCCTTTTTTCTTGCCTGTCGGTTGTGTTTTGTATAACTAAAGCTAATTACTAGGTACGAATAAATCTAATTCTGGTGGGAGTAAACTACACTTACCATATTTATTCTCTCCGTGACTGACCTTTTCCATGAGAGGATTTATAAATCCACACTTCTGAGACATGCAGAAAAGTGTACTGGCTCTGGTGTTGACTGATTTGCAATGCAGTTCAACATCACATAAACACATGCAGCCTTAATGACTTCAAATCATAGTCACTGGAGTGTAAAGATTCCTGTTGAGTTCAGATCTTAAAAGAAAAGAAAGGTAAATGAGGCACCTAATTTTGGTCTAGAGAAAGAGCTCCAAGATGCTTTCCATGGAAGGAAAGCTGGTCTGCTAAAGACATTCTAGTTGTTAGTACGTCTGTTTTCCATTTCCAACTTCTAAATGATGTGAAAAGACAGTTGTCAACAGGGCAAGTGTTTTCCTTGTTTGGTGTTGCATGTGACATCATGCTGTTGTCATCATGGGAAGGTTATCCCTTTGCTGAGGACACTGTGAATGGAAGAAATGGAAGTGGAAGAGAGAGGACTCTCCATGCTGTCTTTTAAAAGAAGCTCTCTTCTAAAAAAGACATTTTGGTACTGAATGGCAGTAAAAATTTCAGACCCCATCTTAATGGAGCAAGTTTTGGAGGAATGCCTTTCTAGACAGAAAGAGCTCTGTGATACCTGACCTACGTCAGGACTTACCTACGTCTTCCTTTGTCACCAAGGTGTGAGGTCTTTGCTGCACCCATTTAATGATGAGCTGTGTGTGCGTGTGTGATGGGGAGAGGGATGGGCCATATCTATATTACAAAACTTCTAACTCCTTGACTTCTCTGCACATATGTATTTTTATACACTTCCATCACAGAATATCTCCAAAATGTCCTGAAATAGAGCCTGGAGTATGACAGAAGTTTTTGGAGCTGCAATTCTTGGGGGTTGGCTTTATTTTTGGTACTAGATACCTCCATTTCCTGGTGCTTTCTGAACATGGTGAACAACCCTCAGGTCGATGTGATAGTGGAACCCAGGGAAGACTGAAAAATTCTGTCTGGGCAAGCAAGCTCCAGTCCTCTTACTCAGTTCACACTGTATCTGAGGTAGCTTTTCTCCTCCACACATCCACTCCTACATGGATTCTCTCAGCACTCAAGGATGAGACCCATGCTTATTTTTGCTCTTTCCTGATTTAAATTAAAGAGCTGTGAGTTGCAGCTCCAGATTTTTTTATCCAGTGGAGATAGAAGTGTAACATAACCAACCCACTCCTGGTGGGCATCTCACAGGAGGTAGAGGCACTGTGAAGGTTAGCAGGTGAGATCGCAAATGGACCCAGTGCCATAACCACCTGTGCATCCAAAGAGTGTTCCTAGAAGTGTGTTTTCATGCAGACACTGCACTGTGGTGGTGGCTGCAGGTAGTCTTGCAGCTCTTCTGGCCTCACAGTGGACTCCAGGACCTCCTTGCTGCAAACAGGATGAGTGTGCTTATGAAAGTCCTGAGCAGGCAGATAAATGCTCCTCCAGCCTGTTTCATTTACCATAACAAAGAGTGCTCTGTAGGAAGAGAAGGAAACCTCTTGCCTATTCAGGAGTTTCAGAAGCATAGTGCACTGATGTTTCTGGTTGTGGGAAAGCCCCAGAATGTGGGTTAGGTTGAAGAGATTGAGCAGGTTATTTTACAGAAGTCCTGCGAAAAACTCAGTTTTATTAAAACCTCATTTCTCTTTACGGCTTGCACTCATGGCATTCAGATTTGCAGTGAGTACAGGAATAACTCAGGTATTTGTTCATAAAATCACCTGCTGGAGAATAGTCTGAATTAGGAGGAGATCCTGGATCCTGTTTTTTTTTTTTTTTTTTTTTTTTTTTTTTTTTTAAACACACCAAATGCAAGCAGGAAATGTGGGAGTGTGGGCAATCAGGGCTATGTACAACTCAGTGTCACTGGCAATGCTGCACAGACACCTTACCTTCCTCTTCTAAATACCAGCTACAGCAAATCCACTTTAGACACAATGCATGTACTGAACATGCCACTAGTGCAAGCCAACAGAAAGACAGGAAAAAACAGGAGCTGCAGAAAGAAATCTGAACACTTAGAAATTTTATTACATGGGATCTTGTAGCAATATGGAATGTGATGCACAGTCTGATGCTTAGCTGACCAAGTAAAAACTCACATATACAAAGTAGTTATTCCTGCTGATAAGCTCATAAATGACCATCCTTAGCTCAGTCCACTGTGGGCTGGATTTGGGGCCTGAGGTATCTTTATGAACTGACATAATGGATGTAACTAAATATCTGAGGCTGCTATTCATAATGATCACCTTTGGTCCAAGTAGGTTGTTCTCCTCACTTCCCTCTTTGAAACAAGTTGGAAGAATGGTGACTTCCAGCAGGAGATGTGCAGGGCTACTAGGTGCTGCCAGAGCTGCCTCTCACCTTCCATGGACTACAAAGGGAACCTGTGGAGACTAGCCTTCCCAGGCCAGTGTTCGCCTTTATGATTATTGCCCTAAGCTCCCCCCATAGTCAGTGAAGAAAGGCAACTATGAGTTACTCCTTGACCTTTGGACACTTCATATCTTTGTCTGATTATGGAGGGGAACATTTAGTGAAGGTCCATGTTCTTATTTTTGCTTTCAAAGCAGAAGCAACTTTGTGATCGCGTCAGGTGTAACAGAAGTTGGAAGCATTCAGATTTTCTCAGTCTGTTTCCCTAGCAAACACAGCTCTGTTGTTTCATCACCTGGGACACTTTTCAGCCACTTAGGGATGATTTCATGCTCCAAAGTGTGGAATGGATTGTATGTGTGTGTAGGGCAATGTTACTTTCACCCTTGGAAATAGTTTTTGAAGATCGCAGAATCATAGAATCACAGAATCACCCGGGTTGGAAGGGACCTCAAGGATCATGTAGTTCCAACCCCCCTGCCTAGCAGGGCCACCAAACATACACATTTAGATCAGGTTGCCCAGGACCCCGTCCAACCTGGCCTTGAACACGTCCAAGGACAGGGCATCCACAACCTCCCTGGGCAGCCCGTTCCAGGGCCTAATCACTCTCCTTGTAAAGATTTCAGAAGTACTCTGAGGAGGAAGAGACACCAAGAGTGACGGTGTCCTGATCCAGCTCTCGTGTTGTGTCTGAAGAACATGATGGTTGGTGATACATTAGTTTGAGTTTCCTCCAGTTTTTGGGAGGCTGGTGCTCTTGTAAACAGTGGAGACAGTGGTATTCCCATGCTTTGGAGGTCAGTGAAACCTCATGGAATGTAATTTCCTGGGATGACCTTTCCCTCCTTACATGTACAAAATCTGAGTTCACAACATAGCCTGCTTCATAAATCTTGTGTTTATTTTTTGGTGCATCTCATTGCCAGCAGCCCATATATTGCTGCAGAGGGCAACTCTCAGTCAAGAGAGGAAATACATCTTAGGCGTGTCTCCTTTCTCATTCCTATCCAAAACTTCTCTCTAGTTTTGATCCCAATGGTCTGGATTTCTCAAAAGTCTCCAGAAAACCTCACCATCTGCTTTCTCCCAGGACTTCTCTTCCAGGACTTCAGGGGTTAATATCCTTGGAGCATCACAATGGGAAGCAATGCATGTCTGTTCATGCAGTTGACAGTGCCCTTTTATTATTACTTCTATCTCTCCTATCAGATGTCTCACTTTTAAACAGAGTTGTTATTAAGATAATTAGTTAATGTGGGTTATTTTATTATGGTAGTCTTATTTGGTTTGATTGCACACTCAGCTGACATGTCATAAAAGCAACAAAAGCATTAAGAAGTTGCATAATTGACAAAACTGAACTGTCAGTGTTGTGGAGTTCAGGGAATCATGGAGGGAAGAAATGTACAGGCTCCATAGAGACGCGGGTCCTTCCATGAACCTTGGGTTTCTACTCCTAGCATTTATTACTCAGGAAAATGATTGGCATTTCCTCCTCTGTGTTTTAATTTTCTCTGCTTTTGCTGTATTTTCTGATCTTGGCTTTAGCTTGCAGAGGAAGGCAGCTTAGTCTTGTTTATCTGCGCCAAAGAGTTCTTCGTTTTGGGAACCACATCGGAAATAACTTTGGATGAAGGCAGACGAAAGGCTTTAAAAAGCATCTATCAAGTAATTAAGTGGGTCTGTGTGTCATATTTCCTGACCATCTATTGCCTTGGTATCTGCTGTTGGCACGTGTCCCAGTGTTGTCTGACTGGTACAACACTATTTTCATTTACATTCCTCTAATCAAATATTTTATTTAGGTTCACTAATGCAAACTCCAGACGACTTTCATCTTCTTACCCTCACAACTTTTCCCTGTGCACCCTTCTGACGTGCAAGCTGGGAAAAAAAAAAGTATGTTTTCAGCTGCATTTGAGTGCATCTCAGCACAGTCCTGTTCTGAGATCTGACCATCTCTGTATTTGTGTTGGTATTCTCTAGGCTCTGATTGAAGCTGTGAGTAGAACACTCCCAAGGCTGCTAAACTCTGACCAATTTGCAGCCATGTCGACCTGCAAATATTTCCTCCAGAGTTTGAGATTTTTGGCATCCCAAGTTTCCTGGATGCGCTTACATCATCCCTGTGCGGAGGAGGACTTGGCCGTGTGGCTTAGAATGTGCTCTGTGTAATTGAACACATTCCCTCAAAAATACCCCAGCAATTTTACCAGTTCTTGCCCTGGGTTATGTGATATAGCCCTGCGGGCAGGAGAGGAAAAAGCCCTCCCAAGAGGCATTTCCTGAGCTAATTTGATAACTTCAGGGTTTGAAATGCTGGGGAAAGAAAAATCTCAAACAACAAAGAAGCTGGTAAAGCAGCATGGACACTGAAAAATTAAAAAAAAAAAAAAGCATCTTGATTTTTCAGGGCATGACCAAAGGAAATTGATCCCTAATGCATTAAACAAGCACCCGTGGATTACAAGCAGTCTATATTCAGAGCAGCTCGGTTCCAACCACGCAGTGAGGATTTGGCCTTAGGAATACCCTTTTGCAATTGCTGCTCTGAAAGAGAGATTTTGGAGATGAGCACTGCTGCATACAAAGGAAGCCTGAAAGTGCCTTCATGCATGTTGCTCTCTCAAGGCATTCTGCTAAGGCACAAAGTGTGGAGAGGAAGGCTCTATGGGTACTATGGGCACTATGTTTTTTTGATCACTGCTCAAGACCCAAACAGCAGCAAGAAGGGCACTCAAAGGTGTTTTAGCTGGGACTCTTCTAGGTCTCCTAGAGGACACAAAGGAAACAGTTTGACAAGCAGAGGAGCACAGCTGCAGCGTGCTCGCCAGGAGGCTTCACACTGGGCAGGGATCAGAATTCAGATCCATTTAGCAAGTCGCTTGATTGTTACCGACAGATTAGAAAAAACCCTCTGCCAGCTTTACACATTCATGGCCTCTTGTCTTTGTGAGTCAGGAGGCAGTTCCCGTCGAGAGACACACATGCTCTGTAGTACAGGATGATTCTTGGCAAGGCCGGGGTGATCGCGAGAGCCAGACGGGGCGGAGACGGCATTCCAGTTTTATAACACAATTCCATAATAGGAGACAGCATTCTTTTCATATTAATGTTCATACAATAGGAATTTTAAACCCCAGCTTTTGGGCTATGTGGGAAAAAAAAGGTCCTATTTCAATGCAGCAACAACATTATTTTATAACTGAATGGCAAGAGCTGCTAGTGGACCAGCCGCTTGGAGTGCAGAGGGTGTTATGTAGGGTGCTTTCATTTCTAGAGAAATCAAGATGCAAAGCATCAGTGTAGTTACGTGCTTGCTACTGCCACCCCAACATCATAGAATCATGAAATCATTTGGGTTGAAAGGGACCCTTAAAGGTCATCTGTTCCAACTCCTCTGCAATGAACAGGGACACATCCTCTTTGGATGCTTTACAGGTACTCATTCACCTGCTCCGGTCAAGGCCACTGCTCTCTGCACACTGCTCTACAGCACTGTGAAGCACCGGTCATTGCAGCTCCAAAGTTTTATTAGGCCACAAGTTGTGCCTATTGGTAGCAGAATCCAGCATACAGCTGCTTCAGTACCATCTCTGCTATACTTACCATTGAGGACACTTTCTACATCACCCATGTTGGTAGCCTGGAAAGGGACCTGAGGCTTTGCAAGATGTTTCTTACATCCTGACTTAGACCTCTCAGTGCCTTGTTGGGAGTGTAGAAGGTTTAAGGGTAAATTTCTCCCATTGGGGTTTTCACCAGTCTTTGAATATCATAGCAAAAATAACACCGTGCTTTCAAGAGTTATCACTACTCTTGAGGCAAGGCTGCAGTTTGGCCTCTCACTGTAACCCAGTTACCTAGCAAGAGTTTCTTGGCCTGCAAAATGCCACCCCTTAAGCTAGCATTTGCGAGGCTGTCCGTCCTCCTGCAGAGAAGAGAGATAGGTTATATGAGGTAACTTTTCTCAGTTGTGACTTCAATTACTGACAAGGCTTAAAAGCACTGACTGTCCACAGTAGACACAAGAACTGCTACTACTGATCACAAAAAGTTCACATTATCCTAAGCTACTAAGTTCAACTGTTTTAGATAAGCAAAATGCCAATTTTCAGCAGTATTTAGAGACATACTGGCACAACCAAAAGAGCATAACAGGGCACGTGAACCTTCTGCACCTTGCCTGAGCATCCCAGGGGCTGCAGGTCTCAGTATGGGTAAGGACATGTTGGGGGTGAAGTGACTCCAGGTTGTAAGAATGGTGAGGTGGCATTCAGAAACAGGGAAAAATCCTTATTAAGCATGTACAAGCAAATCTACTAAGTACCAGGAGTGCTCAGATGTGTGTCTTCACAAACAATGCTGATTTCAAAGAGAAGATTTAGTAGAGACAATTTTATAATGCTGCGAATTAATATTTGGATATTTGGATAGTGTGCAGTGCAAGAGAAAACAGAAGTCCTCAGGACATATTTTCATATAAGAGAGTGTATCAGTAGGGTTTGCTGGGTGTAGTCTCTGGGTTTGAGGATGGACATGACAATGTACAGCATTGCGGTATGCTTTCAAATTTTGCACTGGGTAGGTAAGCTTGTGAAAGCCTGATCTGTATGCACGTTCTCCACTTGGCCTTCATGAGTTCATAGAAGAGGTCTGCTCAAAAAAGGGTTTGCAGAGCAGGGGCTGTGTGGGAATATTTCTTCCCTCATGCTTTCTCCAGGATCATGCTTTGACAGATGTGACAATGTGACAGGCAGCCTTCAGAGCAGGCCTAGTGCTGAGAATCACTGATGGCCAAGCACACAGTGATAGCCCCATCTTGGGATGAGCTGGGGATGGTCAGCCAGGGAACGAGGCAGCTCAGGACACTGATGTGAGCACAACCCAACTTGAAAAAAGAGACTTCCTGCCTTGGTAGAAGCGTTGAAACATCTCCGTGTGTTTCCCTGCCTTCAAACAAGAGCCCCATGCACCTGACGTCACTTCCCCGGCTGCTGGGCCGATAACAGGATGAACCTGAACTCCCTCTGAACCAGACGTTCCACTGTGTCACTGCTTATTGTGCTCTCGGTGGGGCCACAGACTTAGCTACCAGCATTGTTTTGTTAGCTTACGCTTCACGCACACTTTCCCCTCTCCTCCCCAGCAGTTTGGAAGGAAATGGCATAGGAACTTCTGCGATGTGCTTGCAGGCACATACAAGCAATGTGACTCATCAATAGACGGGGCTTTGGGAACTGGTGCCTGTTACAGCGTGAAGCCAGCCTGCTTCTTCACAGAGCTCCGACAGGCAGCTGGCTATGTCAAAAGGGCAGAGAATAAAGCGCGTAGTGTAAAATGGAGACACAATTAAGCAAAGATGAAAAAAAAAAAAAAGCTATAAGAGTTTTCATCTCTACTCAAAGTTCCCTCGGGTGGCGTTTGCTGAAACAGAGAGTTCTGCAGCTTGTTGCTGTAAATAGTGGCACACAGATTTTGCAATGCTGCTAATTTATTTTTAAACATTGGACTGAGGAATCAGATAACATCTACCTTTTCATGCACCATGCTCATCATAGAGCGTGTCTTTATCAGTAGGTAACACTGAGGAAGCAGCATTGAAGTGATATCTCTGTGAATCTTTCTCAAACCTTCAAATGTTTTAGACTCATCTCAGATCTTGTACTATACACTAGCCAGCGTGGATGGAGTGGAGTTATTGCAATATATTAATGTAATCATGGGATCTATGATATAGATTACGTTTCAGAGCATTTTAGAAGGATACTCGCATAACCCTGTCTGTATTTTGAACCTTGAAAAATTGAGCTACTTTCTCTGGAAAGGACAGTAAGATCTGGGTGCCTCCAGTTTGTTTCAGATGTATAATCTCAGAGAAGGTGCTAACCGTAGGCACTGACACCATGGCTTCTGCTCATTTCAGAGGCAATATTGCAGTAAACGCCAGTAATTTGTTTGTGTTGGATTGTGTGGCTGTGGGTTTCTTTTACGTCTTTGGAAATCCACGCTATTTCCACTCAGTAATGGAACTTGGAATAAATGGAGAAAAGTCCATGCCAAACCTTTGAAAACAAACATGATCCTCCAGTCTGACATTGCCTTGGACACTGAGGTTGGTCTGAATTGGCCAGGAGAGCAAGAAATGTGTAATTTCTTTTGTTTCTGGTCACATGGAGGTCAGTTTTATTTGCATCTATGCTTGTATTCTGATTTTTAGAGAAATCAAATTTCTAATTCTACTCAGATGGCAATTTTATAAAAACAAATGCCTTTGTTATGTCCCATTAGTAAGTACATTGTGCTAGTTATCATAGCTGTATTACATGCTATGGAATGGCAACGTCAAGTACTAAATACATCCTATACAGATGCTCATCTTATCACCCTTCAGTTATTGCTCAATGTCATCTTCTGTTTGTCATTTATTATATAACAGTACCAAGCAAAATAGACTTTAATCATAAATAAGAATAGCATAAAGACTGACGCACCACTTGGCTGAACTAATTGCATATCTTCCCACATTTTCAAGTATCTATTAAAAAAAAGACAACCAGCTTCCTGGTCACTCAAAAGGACAAGTATCAGGCTTCTATATTTCTGGACAAACTAAACAGTTTGTCAGCACAGTGCTTTAGTGTGGTTAGCAGTCCTGTGCCTTTTGTACTGAGAATCATTAGATAAAACTTTTCACACGGTCCTAGAATCTTCCGCTGTGAGCTGTGCTGAGGATTGGCACTAACAAATAATAAAAAGAATAAGTCAAGTACTAGGAGAAAATATTGCTCATGAATAAATTACCAGGTATGACAAATGATGAGGCCTGTGGCAGATTAGTCAACTGGTTCCAGTCATCACCTTCATTTCTCCTTCTGACAACTTCCAGGGTGTTTCTGTGGTTATCTAAAATTATATTTTGTCCACAAGCAATATTCGGTTGAGGCCTGTATCCTCAAGCCTTCTTTCCCCTTTTCCTCCCCAGGGTGCGTTTAATTTTCCATCAGCACTTACTATGGAGGACATGCTGTTTGAGTAAGCCCGCCTTTCTTGCATTTCACAGCTTTTACTTCAGTTTTATCTTTCTTGTAGGATAACTTTTTTTTCCTACCCCCAGTATCTCCTTGTCAGTGGAACTGGGGAAAATTTACATTGACAAGTAGTATAGTATTCCACTGTTAAACAACTTCAATCTAATGCTTTCCCTAGAGAGAGTTAAACAGTGTGTTTATAGTGTATATTTGTGTACAGCTGTAATTTATCTCCTTTTATAGTCTTCTGAAATTCCATCTTGTTCCCTTGAGATAACTTAATGTTACCCACAAAGCATGCCCCAGATGCATCTGCATGCAGAGTGTGACAACGACACTCAGCTGAATGCTCAGTTCAGGAAGGTGGGGCCCAAGGAATCCCTGTAACTCTCACACTCTTGTTATTTATTCCCTATTAATCTCTGTCAGTCTTACTCTGGCTAGCTGTCTTCATGACAGAGATCAAGGAGGGGAGACATTCCTGGCTTGGGAGATTCTCTGAGGATGTTCACAACAATCTGAGAAAATAAATGAAGTTGTCTTTTACAAGAACAAAGTCCTCAAGATATTAGAAAGAACAGGTAAAGAAAGTTTTCCTTGGACAGGTACTTTCCTTTCAATTTGTGTGATCTATTTAGGCAATTTATTAAGGAAGACAAGTCAAAAACTGAATTATTTTCCTAGTTTAAAAAACAACTTGTTTAACATTTATTCATGCTGGGCTGAGTCTCCAGATGGCATAAACTGGCGTAGTTCCATTTAATTTCAATGGATCCATGCCAATTTTCAGCAACTGAGAGTCCTGTCCAGTAAGTCACTTTTGGTTGCAAGACTTTGGTTCAGTGCTAGTAAGATCTAAAGAGTCAGTCCCTGGAATGATGACAAAAAATTCTTAACTTTACCAAAATGAACCGTTTCTTTTTAATGATCGTTGTGCAGCTGGGTGAGCATATGCATAATCTATTCTGAGCAGACACAACTCTATTTTCCCACCTACGTTAATGTGTGTCTTTCTTTTTCAGTAAGGAGGAGAAGTCTTCCAAATGAGAAGAGTTCCACATGCAACAGTTTTATTACAATAGCTTAGTTTCACGTGGAGAGCCTGTGAGCTCAGTGCATCTGAACTGTGCTCCCACTTGGTAGATAAATGGAAGGTACTGATGGAGTAACATTTAATCCACACATGGATCTAGCTCATGCAACACACCTGCTCTAGGAATTCACCTGACCATTACAGCAATACTTGGTCATATCAGCTCTTAATATTTGGCTTTAGGTGCTGGTTGTAAGTTTGTCAAGACAGTGCTGTGCAGCCCACGTGCTCTGCAGACTGTTAATGTCAGACTTGTCTGTGATGAAGGCAGATCCTGGTATAATATGCTCTGAAATAGCACTGGAAGTGGAGCAGATACTAAAGATTCCACTGCTAAAGAGTAATCAGAAAACCACACTTAAACTTTTGAAAAGCTGTATTTCCTCCTGAAAAATGTAACTTATTGAATCTGCATTGGAAGGCACAGTCTGATATCCAGGCACCCACCCCAGATACTCGCTCATTTCCCCCATCATGCTGGGGGAAGGAAATAGGAAGATGAGCAAGAATGTTTATGAGTCTAAATAAAGACAGGAAAATCCCTCATCAGTTACTATAATGGAATAATAATAATATTATTAGATAGAAATCAAGAATCCTTGTGGGGAATTTAGTTTAATTAAAAATGTAATTACTAATCTGGGTATTGGTAAAGAAAGATGTCAAACACCTGGGCAAAGTACCTTTTCTCCCCCTTTCCTGGTGCCCACTGCCTCTGTTATCACCAGCACTGGTATCACTCACAGTTTTTGGTGAGGTGGTAGGTGATGCAGGACATATGATCAGGGTGTAGCAGTTTCTTTCTGCCACTCCTTCTTCCTTCTTTTTCTTTTTTCCTCTTTCTTCTTCCTTCTTATTTCCTTTGCTCTGGTATGGGACCTCCATGGGCTGCAGTCCCTTTGGAGAACTGCTGTGGAGTCAGTGAGAACTGGCTCATGGCAGTCTTTCCCCTCCCCCCCACCCCCCCAAAATCTTGCTACAGACATACCAATACAGCCTAAAATCTTTCTTCTTAGCTGAGCACAATACCTGAGCCATATGTAGATCATTGTGTGGTAGAAATATCTCTACATGTTTTTTATCTATACTCTTCATTAAAAGTCTGCTGCTAATCATCTTAAGAGACAGGATATTAGGCCACTTACATCCTTGCTCTGACTCAGTATATTGTGTTATTCTACTTAATATTCCCATTAGGTTACATTATTTCAGTCATCTGTTGAAGAACAGGAACAGCCCTGAGATTCTGTAGCACTGATAAGAGGAACAGGGAGATGTATTTGGAAATTTGGGGACAGTAGCTTGTCCATGACCATGGAATCACTGAGTAGCTTCATCATAAGGCTATACCAACACATTATTTTCATTTTTTAATATGAATGCTGGGGTGAAAAAAAAATCTTTAAAATGTTTTGCCATCTTCAGCCCCATGATCAAAAATTGCAGCCATTTCAATAACATTAATCTGCTCAGATGTTAAGCCATTGAATGAGTAGTTTTGATTTAATGAATTTCTCTCATCTCAGCTTATTTTCTACTCCTCTTCTAGCTTTAATAGCTAGCTGCTTAATATGAGAGCTGTTCCATTTCATTACCTCTCCCCTGTTTTTTTCTTGAGGTGGAACTAATGCAATGCAAATTGTGGTGCCTGTCTCTGATTTTTCTATTAGGCAACTTAAGATTCCATACAGCCTGTGTTATTGAGAGTAGAGCTAGAAATATATTAGAATTTATGATGAAATGTGGAGCTTGCAGTACCTCAAGTTTAGGGAATTTTTTCAAACAAGTAATGGAATTCAATGGTACTCAAGTTCTTGATGAATCCTCTTCTTCCTTTTTTTTATTTTTTTATTTTTTTATTTTTTCTTCCCCATAGTAGTTATGCACACACTTCAATTCTATTTCCACCTGATACAATTCCATAGTATCTGCCATATAAAATTTTTGACATGCAGCTAGGCACAGTACGAGTTCAACAGTGCACTAAAGCTGCAACAGTGCAGTATGAATTCAGAAAGACTGCTGGCTGGGACTGGCAAAAGTAAGTTTAGGAAATGCTTGAAGGAGTTGCATCATGCCAGACAGAAGGAACGGGAAGGTATCTATTAACACACATTGGTTCCTGGAGAGCTAGAGTTACCTTAGCAATCAGAGCAATTTCCTCTTTGAGTAAAAGAGGAAATAATCTTTGGATTAGGCTCTGTAACGTGTGTATGCTCTTTGGAGTACATAGTCTGTGTAGAAGATGCTGCAAATTGCTGGTTTTGAAAATCCGCAGTTTGATGTGCATCTCAGCTAAAAGATGTACTCTTTTACTTTTCTCAGCTAAAAGATACTCTTTTACTTTTGTTTCACATGTTCTTCACTTTTTCTTTTATTTCAAGCATAAAACTATAAGAGATTTCCTGGCCTGTTGTGTTACATGTCCTAGTCAGTTATGTCAAAGAGTAACCCTTTCACAACCATCTTGAAACCAGTGAATTTCATTACTTTTGTATTTTGAAGGAAGCATTGTTTTGCAGCCTCATTCTACTGATGATTTGAGACTTCACTGCCAAGTGATTTTCACTGTGTGCCTACCCAGCCTCTCTTCATTTATAAATCAGTTGTTCTTTTCCTGTGGTAAACTTAAGGTGTTTTTCCTTCAGAATTTGTAGAAAGCAGATCCACACCTTATCTGTATTTGCCTTAAAGCTAGATGAGCCAAACTCTTTTGTTTCCCCAATCTGTCATAGTGATTGTCTTCCCATAGTAACAAAGTGATTGAGGTGTTTCTCTAGTCACATCTGGACTACCTAAAATGCCTCTGGCACCTCCTGAGTGAAGAGTAGAATTAAGTCTTTTTGTTGTTATTGTTGGTTATTTTTTCCAGAATGTTTTATTTCCTTTGCTGATCATCTTGATCATCTTCACTCAGATCATCTTGAAAATTGGCAATTTCTATTCTTTTCCTGCACACTCTATGTCTGCTGATGCACAGCTATCTTTGCCAACCGATGCTTTTTCTTCCATTCATTGTGGCATTATCTTTTCTTCCTAACAAATCTCAGAGGAATGTATTCATCAGCTTAAGTGTCATAGAATCATAGAATTGTTAAGGTTGGAAAAGACCACTGAGCTCATCTAGTCTAACCTCCATCCCATCCCGACCATGCCCACTAACCATTTCCTCAGTGCCACATTTACACGGTTCTTGAACACCTCCAGGGATGGTAACTCCACCACCTCCCTGGGTACCTTTGCCAGTGTCTCAGTGATCTTTCTTAGAAGAAATTTTTCCTAAACATCCAACCTGAAAACAGAACCTCCCCTAAAGCTTTATTTCATTTCATTGAATATTAATATATTTTCCTAGATTAAACCTCAAGGCTCGTTTACAAGACCTTATTCGTCATTACTAGATGCAACAGGAGATGACTGTGAGAGAATGCCCAAGTCACTGGAATAGATAGCAGTTACCATTTTCTTGGTTAGGAAAGGGAAACTTTAAGGAAGTTTGGGGAAAATCAGAAGGAAAAAAAATTATGTATAATACAGTAATTCGCAATGGAACAAAAAGTGTCAGTCTGATTGTTATTTCCAGGAAATAAATTTTTGGCTTAGTGGCAAGGCCACTAGGAAATCCCATAGAAGTGTTAGACCATGAACATATTTGGTAACTATTCTTGAAAGGAAAACCTCAAGGAAAACAACTTCTCTTGTGAATACCCTATGAAATTGAAGAGAACCTCAAATAAACCCTGCGACTCAGGAAATATTAGAGGATACAGATGTTGCATGAATAAATTGGTCGAGTGCCTGGAAGGAGAATGATCCTAATTCTTGAATGAGACAATCCACTTGATAGAAAAATAAATAATTGTGAGGAAGAATGTTAAGAAAGTATGTATGCTTTCATACTTAGACTGGGAAAGACTTTTTATGTGTGTGTTTATGGCTTACTTTAAAGGATTCCATTCTCATGTGTTGATTTTAAAAACAAGTACCAGACAAACCAATAGCAATTGAAAAAGAATTTAAGATAATCAAACTCATATTCTTAAAACCGAATCATCATATGATTCTTTTCTCAGGAGAAAGGAGAGCTTTTTTTGGGTAAAGAAATGGATAGCTTGTGAGAGCAGAATTCGTTTCATCCTGAAGTTTTGCTAGAGGTCATTGCATATTTTTTCAATGGGAGAATGGGAAAAGAATGTGCAACATATGAAATTCAGAGGTACAATGCAAGAAGAAAGCTGTTGGACTATTTTCTTATTCAGAATGTATATTCCTCCACTCTTATTTCAACAGCTAAGAGTCAATCCAGATGCAAATTTTGGCTTATAGAAAGTCCATGTAATAACTGGTGTGGAAATGATCCCTGTTCTGAAACTGTTTACTTATTCTCTTGGTGTTCACCACTGGCTACTGTCAGAAGGTATTTGCTAAATGTCCTTTTTGTCTTGCCATGTACAACTGTTCTGATACAGAATTTTCAAACTTATGTGGGGATACATGCCTGCAGGTTGGTCTATGTGATACGTCATAATATCTCTTGAAAGGAACATCTTCAGTATTGAAAGAGGTCCAGCTGAGCCACGAAGTGGGGTGTTTGTGGGCCTCAAATATCAAGATTAATTTTTGAGAGTGCAGCTTGTGAGGTGGGAATGTGAAAGGTATTCTGCACAATCCAAGTCCAAGACTCAGGTAGATTTTAAGGAACAGTAGGATGAAGGATGAACTCTAAGGATTATATGATTCTATTATTGATTCTATGAAATACTGGGAAAAGAGATAACGGCAAGCTGAAAAAATGCACATGAGATCTTCAAAGCAACAAGGGAATGCACAGTGTTTTGTGACCTATGTTTTTTTTTTTGGTCTGAAGTTATAGACCAAGTTGGTGTTTGTCCTGAGAGCCTTTTTAATGCAAAAGTTCTTAAGCAGTACAATATGCTGTGGCTATGATTATAGGTAGCTATACCCTAGCGGTCACTTTTATGCAGGAATGATTAGTTTGACAAGCTCTGATTCACACTGAAACCACTTGAAATACTGGGAGAAGAAACCGTTTGCTAACATGAGTAAAGACTTTGACATTTGTATCCACTGTCCCATAACTTGGTTGTTATCTGGGACAGTTTCTACAAGTCATTGGTGGTTTTACCACTTGTGAATAATGTGACCTCCCCAGACAAATTTTAGCCACTTAGTTTTTGTGTCAATAATTTGCAATTCAGATATCACATATGTGATTTTCTATATTCCATCTAATCTAATATACTTTGGACACCTGCTTAAAATAAAAGATTGCAGAGGCATCCTGAGCTACAAAAAGTAAACCAATATAGTTTTTAACTTTCCACCTCTTCTATTATTGTAATACTTCCTGAAAATCTGTCCAGCATGTTATAACATTTCTTATTTACTAGATATGCTGCAAATGTGTTTTGAGTGGTGGTGTGCAAAAATCAGTCAAATAAGTAATTAGAAGAAGTGATGGTTATTACCTATTTGCGTTCTCAGTGTCCCTAAGAATGCAAGTTAAAGCCCAGCTATTCTTTTCCTTAGGCACTGTCTCTTCAATGTGAGGATGTGTGACCTCTGGTCACAAAATCAAAAGGCTGTTTCTGCAGCAGCGCTTGCGCAATTTGGCATTGAGGTCCTTCCCAGTCTTATCGCTGTCCATGTAAAGGTCGCTCATTCTGCTGGCCCAGCCTGCCATCACTGTTGCTACATGCATAATTTTGTTCTTTATTAGAGTGCTTTAAAAAACAAGCTGCATGGATCCCACTGACATCCCTGTCTTCATCATTATCCTCTCTTTCTCCCATCACCATCATGTAAATAATTTTCCAGTAGTAGTTGTATGTGTGTCTTAAGTCATTGTTAAAATAGTGCAGAACTTTTTGCCTGTCATCTTCCCCTGTAGGGACTTTTCTTCAATGATCTGCATTCATCTTCTTTTTTGAATTCTTCAGATTTTCCCTCCGTTGTTCCTTTGCCTATTATCATTACTCTTTTCATATTACCATAAAATAATTTAGCATGGAAGAGATCTCTTGAGCTCATCAGATCTAACCACTACTCCAAACAGGCCCAGCTTTGAAGTTAGAGCCAGCTATTGTGTTTACTGCTCTTTAATGAGTATGTTGTGCTAAGTCAAATGCAATATGCTCTATATGCTCTTATGTGCTGAGTTACCTTCAACCAAAAAGTTCAATGAGAATATGAATCCTTAGACTTTCTTCCATGCCTACCTTTCTTTGTTTCTAGTGATCTGAGAGATCTTAGGCAAAATATACTTTCCATCAGCTATTGAACTGACATTTATTGTATTTCCTGTTAACTGATTCTCATAGCAACGAATAAACAGGAAACAATTTGGTGGGAAAATCTGCATTCATTTAGACACAGGGAACTTTTTACTCTGCATCACCCTTTGTTTTTTTCTCTCCCTCTTCTCTGATATCTATGAGTTTTCTATTCTTTTCTCAGCATTTCCTTCCCCCGGTAACTCACAATTCCTTCACCTTTTGTATTTCATCTGTATTTTCTTTGGACTCACTAGGAGTAAGGTGATATCAGCTGATTTTTTGTTTGCAAATTGTAGTTATTACTGTGTGCCAGCTCTACGGCTGTAGGTGGATTATCTACATCCATGTAACACATAGGCAGTACTTCACTTTCTGTTTCTGAGAAGTGATGCTTAGTTTTTGGGGAAAGCTCATGTACTGTTATTTATATGACTGGAGTCCAAAGAAAGTCATCATAAAATAAAAATGGATGATAAGGCCAGAAATATGTGGAGGGAGGTTCTAATGTTAGGCCTGTGTAACAACTAAAGGCATGGTCATTCCTCTACAAATGAGCTGTGCTGTCTAGTTTAAAATAATCTACAGGTGTGGTACTGCAGGATGGAATGAAAGGTGTTAAAAGAGAGAAGAGTGAATAATAATTTCATGGGACAATTGATCTGAAATCTTTGGCTATGACTGTGGTAATAAACTACAGAGCACTAGGGCTAGAGTGGTTGGCACAACACGGATCACATCACCTCAGCTCATTTGTTTCCAGCCAGAAACATGCTGGCCTTGTCTGTACTGCCTCCTGGGCAAAGAACTACTTGAGTCCTACATTTCTGTCTTATTAAAAGGAAGGAGCAATATGATTTCCCTTGGTAGTTGATCTAGATGCTAGCTTCCTGTGATCCTCGTAGTCTTTACCTCCAACTTTTTGCTGGAAATACCACACAATAGCCCTCTTTTTAATCACTCTTCAATTAGTGACAAATTTATGATCCAGCTGATTTGTGATCCAGCTTCTATCACCATCTGGTTCTTCAGAAAACTTCTCTCAGGAGGATGTTGTTTATGTAATGTGTATAAAGGACACGTTATTACCCTTGAATGTAGTAAGAAGATTAATTTATACACCTACACATAGACCCTGTACAAGATGTGTTTCTATGTGCCCTTTCCAGCTCTATTTCTAGTCTGTAATAAAGCACACATGCATTAGATAATACAGTCATGTTTTGTCTGAATCCTATCCGCATACCTCTTTTCTAGTGTGCAAATTTTGCTCTTTCTTAACGTCTTCTCTTGGGCTGTGCTTGATTCAGAGAATATAGAAGAGAATGAGTAGATTCTCATCAACTGTCTTTTTTGGA
Source organism: Centrocercus urophasianus (assembly GCF_019232065.1). Taxonomy (NCBI): domain Eukaryota; kingdom Metazoa; phylum Chordata; class Aves; order Galliformes; family Phasianidae; genus Centrocercus; species Centrocercus urophasianus. Next base: position 25,258,371 of record NW_024885532.1, read on the forward strand.
ACTGAAACAACTTGCTTAACATGCTGTGGCTTTCCAGCAGCATTGGTTCAGGAGTATTCTGGTTCCAGCTTGTGCCTTTAAATTTGCCTCAGGGTTCAAGGTATACCTATAGCCTTTAGCGGATCTGTGGGTAGGACAAAAGCTGGTCATCTTGGTACACTGTGAAAGAAGCTGGTAGATTCTGGGTCTGGTAACAATCAGGAAGAAAAAAAAAAAAGAGTAATAGGCATCGGAAAGGAAGAAATGCATGTTGCTCAAAAGTGGTAGATTTTCTCCTCTTCGTTATACAGCAGAATTCCTATTAACACAGCAGAGTGCATTTATTACCTCCTAAAGCAAGAGAAGGCAAGTTCAGACTTGAATATATTTCATTTTACATAGGCCAGAGGCACAACATTACTGGAAGCTTTTTTAATGCTAGGTGTGTCACAAGGATGAGAAGCACGAGAAAGGGTGTGTTTTGGAAGGCTGAGTTGAGTAAGGGCCACTGGCCAGCTTCCTTTAACACCTAGAGTGCAGCTGGCTTGTTACATGGACCTGTGGCCAGCTCTGGATTCAAGCAAATACTAATATGTTATTTTTTCTCCTTTAGGTCCCTTTATGGCTTTAATTAAATAGTAGCTGCACTCAACCATTTTGCTTTCTGGCACATGATTTGTGCCTGTTCAAATGCTTTCATTCATGTAGAAAAGCTGCAGTTCTGCCATACTGCACTTGTTAAGACATGGGCCCAAATTGTCTCAGGCAGGCAAAGGAAGTTACTGCAACCATGGAAGTCTTCAACCCAGGGATGGATTTACCTCCAGAGAAAGACAGGGATGAAGAAACAGTGGTAAAAAGGGAATAAGCTGGCAAAAGTTTCTCTATCAGCTTCGAGAGCAAGAAACGATTCACCATCTGCTACAAAACCCTCCAGTCTCCATAAATCACATTATACCCCACAGAGCTACTAAAAACTCTTATTCAAAAAGCTGTATCACTTATAGAAGCAACACTGAGTTTCCATTTGAACAATCATTTAGAGATTGGGCACAGTGATTACACCTTAAAGATTTAATTGGTACAGAGTCAGGCCACATCATTTACCTATGGATGTGCACAGACCAGCTTTAAATTGTCATGAATTTCAGAAACTGGAACCCGGAGTGTATATGAGGTGAATGACCTAGAAGCAAACTCTGAATCTCATTAATTTCAGCTATGCAGTCTGGGACGATTTGTGGCCCACCCTACTTTCTGAAACTGCCAAAATCTAATATTTTTGACACTGATCTGTAAAGTTTGTAACTGATACTTTACATGAGGAACATGACAAGAATAGAACAGAAAGGTTTTAATTATATGGGATTATTCTTAACATGTACTAATTTTTCCATAACCTCAGACATGGGATTCAGCTTTTCTGATTTCAGTAATTTGCAGTCAGGTAATACTATGTCTGTGGGCAGGAGAGATAAATTTAGATCTGAAATGAATGACATGCATTGTAATGAGGTACAGGCAAGGTAAGGGATCGTCAGTAATGAGTAATTTAGGTGGAGATGAACTGAAGGGCAATCCAGGAAATGAGGCAAAAACACTCTTTTTGAGGATAGAGATTCCAGTCACTTTAGGAAATGACAAATAGGCACTCTTTACTAGATAATGTGAAAAGTGGCTGGTAAGCCATTTTCAAAAGATGACTGTAAGCAACAAGGGAAAGTTTGCCAGATCTATGCTGAAGGAGGGCAGTGGCAAAACAAGGTACTTTGTAGATCTGCAAAGCACAGGTTGATGGAATTAAGGATGTTAAGGGAAGGAAGGGTAAGTAATAATTTCATGGGGTAGTTGGGCTGAAATCCTTGGCTGTGCTAAAGAAGGGTCCTAGAAGCAGTTGATGGAAAGGTCCTGTGAATATGCTTCCAGATAGGACAAATAATTTAAAAGTTTTGCTAGATTTTCTCTAGGCCCAATAATAACATAGCCTCTTATGAATCAAATGACTGAGTTTTCCAATAAATGGCCAAGTCAGTTTGGTTAATGAAATATCTGTCATGTTTTTGAGTGCTGGAGAAAGAGTGACCAAATCATTACAGGAGCTAGTAAAGAGGAAATCTTAAAAAAAAATTTAGTAATAGTTTTCAGATAATTTATTTTTTTTCCCCGCCTGTGTCTGGTATAATATTCAGTGTTCTCAATACCAGTGAATTTCTACTTTTTTAGCTGAGAAACTACATTATCTCCTGCCAGGTGACTTTTCAAGTGGTATGGAGACAACCATTATGACTAAGATGGAGTTAAAAGGTCATGTTGAAAACAATCTTCAGGGAGGTAATAGAGTGACAACTCCTGGATCTGTAATGACTGTGATCTCAGTTGACTAACAAACCTGAAAGCCTCACAGCCAACCTTTCTCTTCCTTCTGTGTCACAGTGTCATTAACTGACTTTCAGGACTGACACAGAAAGTGAAGAACTACCTATTACCAAAAGGTTTCCTTCCCTCTCTGAATGCTCATGCAAGGAGTACTCTAAGTGACTTTTGGGTGATTCATCAGTTATCACTGTTTGAGTCACGCATCCCACTGAGTGGGTGAGGCTACGAACTTCTTTGTCTTCTGATACGGTGATTTGCTGTGACAAAAAATTACCTTGTGGAATCCAGAGGTTTTACAAATACATGTGAGGACAGAACGTGGCAGGAGGACTGAGAAAAAAAAAATCCATCAGGGACTGTCACAAGAGTTTTGAAAGGAAAAACAATGGCAAATCGGCATGCGAAGTAAGCGTCTCACATGATGGTTTTGTTTCAGCACTTGTTATGGGCCACCAGTTATAAAAGAAAGCTGGTGCCCATGTAGATATAGGCATATCTGTAGTTATTGTAGACCTTCAAAATCAACAGAGCAGCCCAGAAAGGTGAGACTAGGGAATGAAAAGAATATTTTTTCTTAGTGGAAATATTTTTCAAGTCCTTTGTATTCTTCCAACTGAAAACAAAACCAATCAACCAACCAAACAAAAAAGACCCAAAGTTGCAAAACTTGAGTGCATTTTTTGTGAAATGTGAACATAACATTTACTTATTTTCACTGTCTAAGAATGGGAGTTTTTATTCCTGAGACTTGGCTCTCAGGCTTTTCCTGTTATTGACTGATTTATTTGCAAATTATTTGAAGTATGAAAACCACAAATACCAGCATTCATTGGAACTTTTGGATCAACACAAATGTTATATTAATAGTTAAAACACAGAAATCCTCCTCTCCTTAGTTGTAGGCACTGCTGGACTGCATTTGCAGGTGTTGATTTTATTCTGGGACACTGCAGTGCATGCTGTGGGAAGACAGAGACATGGAGGTGCAGTTGTGCAGTGTTGGGGCTGACTTGTAATTTGCCTGCAAAGCTAGATGCCCCTGAGCGAACATGGTTGTGGTGGCAGCAGTGAGGAGTGGTACAAGTCCAAGAACCTCTGACTGAGAGCTTCTTACAGACAAGCATCACAAAACCAAGTTTTATTCCTAGAATAAGGGGTTCTGCTACCTTTTCTTATATTGGGCATTCAGGACTTTTTGAGATAGAAAATATGGGCCATGGGGGGACTTCGGAGATGTAAAAGTGATATAGGGACAACAGGCATGGCAAAGGCAGGGAATAGTTAGAATAGCCTACACTGTTCCAACTCTCTCCCTGTGCCATTAGATGTATGTCAAAAAAGAAGAAGGAGCTTGTTGAATAACTTCAAGAGTTCAAGAAATACTCAGAACAGTGCAGCAGCCAGAGAAGTGAGGCACATATCTTAAGCCTTTGTAAAACATACTGAAAAAATAGCAGATAGGCTTTGCTATGTAGGTTGTCCTCCATGCTGCAACTTGATTACCTCAGGGCTGACCCTACAAAAACTATCTTCCACTGATTAGGAAATGCTCTTTGTATAAATGTCAACAAGAGCAACATCATTTTACACATTACCACTGTCTACTAAAATGTGCTGCAGAAGTTTCAGAGCTGGAAAATTATGCCTCACATCAATTTGTCCTGTGCTCACTGATTGATAATGGGGAAAAAAGCCCCACAAATTGCAGTGAATATCTTGAGCAATGGGCAAATAGTATCCTTCAACTGAAGTTGTTAGCTGGGAGAGAAGCAAGATTTTCCATGCATGTGTGGCCATTCTTTTTTTGGGGGGGTGGAGGTAGGGAATTGAAGAGGAAAATGCTGTTTATTTGCTAAAGCAAGCATTTATAATTTATTTCAACTTACCAGCCATGTCTGTAGCTCCATAGAAATTCTGACATCCACAGGATACAGCATTTTTCAGTTAAATAAACCTTCTAGCACTGAAGTTCCAGTGATTTCTCTAAACTTTGAGAGAGCAACAAGATGTGTAGGTTTGTTTATGTTTGTTTGTAACTATTTTGATGGTTTCTAAGTGGTAATAATTTGAAATATTGCTTTTCTCCATATAATTTGCTTGTAGTATAACAGCTAAATATATCCTTTCTCTCAAACATACAAGGAAGGCCACCACTGTAAAATATGTCAGCTTATGGAAGAATTCTATGATGATTTTCCTGCCTCGCAGAGCACTTTGCATGCAGTCTGTGTTTCATCCTTTTTATGAGAGGCCAGGTGTGTAGGGAGAGGTAATAGCTTGTACTGACGTATTCATGTGCTTGGGAAAATGACACATTTCTAGGCACACATCCTTGACTTTCAGTGTGACTAATGAGTAATAGATGCAATACCAAAAGAAATGAGTGACCAGCCACTGAAGGTTGGAAGCAAGGAATTTTCAATCAAACTTTTTTCTTTTACTCTAGAAATTTACTGTAATTATCTATTTGGGGGGATACTGCATGTACAGAGCCAAAAGTTGATTAATAGTAATTTTAGAGCAAACAGGGCCAAGAAAGGCCAGTGTGCTCCACCACTAAAAATACACTTTTGTCAAGGGACGTGACACCTGTGAATTTACAACTCAGTAATTATTTGTGAATAGTGATTAGCTGTCCTCATATAATTAACTTGTGAGGCTTCACCAGAGGCTGGTTATCTGTAAAGGCAATAATCAGCGCTGATTTTTAAACCAGGAATGCCAGTCCAGAAACATGTCTAAACCCAGGAGATCACTGGAAACAGCTGGCTAGTTTCTTTAGGACATAGAACTAGAACCATGCAGTAAGCAAGGCTATTTTAAATAGCCTTCACAAATCTGCAAACACTTATCTTTGTGTCAAGGAAAGCCCTCAAATTCAGTTTTGCTGTGCCCAGTGGTTTATCTCATGCTTTGCATATACCCATCTCTCTGAGGGTTACCACTGTATAAACAGTGAGTAACACATGAGGTAGAAATGAAAGCTAGGGTGGATTATTCTTCAGTCATCTAGTCTGAACACCATAAGCTGGGGCACATGGGGCACGTGATTTCACTAATATTTCCTATACCACACTCAAATTTTACTGTAAAAGCAGATTCTCAGTCTGGGGTTTTCATGTGATGAAGAACCTACCATGTCCTTCATTAGGTTTATTCCAAACCCTCGTGTCTCCTGAGGGAGATATGTATAATGGAATCTACTGAAGGCTTCTTTTGGTTAAATTAAATTCATGTAAAAATGCATAGTTGCTTGGGTTCAGATATATCTTCTGCTACATAAACATGAGAAGCATCCAGTTGAAGATAGGTTTCTACAGTCCACTTTGAGTCAATGGGGAAATATGATTCATTCAGATTGCTCATCCAGTTCATTTTAGACACTTCTTTCAGGATGAGATGAATCATTCTTTGGAAACACCTTTCTGCCTCCATGGGCCACCTTTCTCTTTTGGACTGGGTACCTAGGTTTTTGGTGGCTGAAATTAGGTGAGATGACTCTTACCATTGTTGTTATCCAAAATATTAACTCTCCCTCTACTTTTATGATCCTTTTTGAAATAAGTGCACCAAAGCTGCACAGAATTTGTAATAATTGTTTCTATTACTAGAAAAATATCCTAGTGTTGCTTCTCTACCTCATGATTCTCCTCAGCTTATATACCCAAAGATAGAAGTAGATCCCTTTGGTACCACAGTTTGCTAAAAGTTCACATTCATTTAAATTTTGCCCAAGATTCTCATGTCCGTGTCCTTAATCTCAGAAAATGATAATTGTTAAATATTCTCAACTTTTACTGAGGGTAAAAACATGCAAAAATTAAAAAAAGCTACGTGTTAGGAATGGAACAGAGCTGGTGGCTCTTTAAAGACACCTTTCTGAAAGCACAAGGTCTCTCCATCCCCCAGCATAAAAAATCAAGCAAAGGAAGCAGGATACTGGAATGGCTGAGCAAGGATCTGCTGGTCAGGTTAAGGGAAAAGAAGGAAAAGTGCAGGCACTGGAAGAAGGAATGGGTGTCCTGGGAAGAATACAGGGATACTGTCCAGATGTGCAGGGGTAGGATCAGGAAAGCCTAAGTGCACATGGGATTAATTTGGTGAGGGATGTGAAAAACAACAAGAAGGGTTTTTTTAGATACATTGTACAGAAGAGACAAAGGAGAGTGTACCCTGTCTGATAAATTGAAAGGAAGAGCTGGCCTCCTCAGACATGGAGAAGGTTGAGATACTCAATGAAATATTTGCTTCAGTCTTCAATGCAAGATTCCCATTCCTTTTGTATCCCTGAGCAAATTCCTCTTGCTGTAAGAGCAGAGCAGGTCTGAGACTGCCTCATGAAACTGAATGCGTACAAGTCTGTGGGGCCGGATGATATGCATTCCAGGGTTCTGAAGGAACTGGATGGTGTAGTTGCCAAGCCACTCTCCATCATATTTGAAAAATTGCTGCTGTCAGTTGAAGTTCCCAGTGAGCTGAAAAGGGGAAGCATTGCTCCCATTTTTAAAAAAGGAAGAAAATAAGATCTTGGGGACTACAGGCTGGTGAGCCTCACCTCGCCTGGGAATATCATGGAGCACTTCCTCCTGGAAGAGATGTTAAGACACATGTGAGACAAGGAGGTGATCTTAGACAGCCAACATGGCTTCAGCAAGGGCAGACTGTGCCTCACCAATCTGGTGGACAAAGGAAGGGCAACTGTTGTCATCTACTTGGACTTCTGCAAGGCCTTTAACATGGTCCTGCATCACATTCTTATCTCTAAGTTGAAGGTATATAGGTTCAAAGGGTGGATAAATAATTGTTGGATGATCATAGCCAGAGGGTTATTGTCAGTGGCTCTACGTCCAGGTAGAGGCTAGTGATGAGTGGTGTCTGCCAGGGTTCTGTCTTGGAACTGAGTCTTTAACATCTTTATCAATTACATAGATGATGAGATTGAGTGCACACTCAGAAACTTTTGCGGATAAGACCAAGCTGAGTGGTGCAGTTGACACAATAGAAATGAGGGATGTCATTCAAAGGGACCTGAAAAGGGCTTGAAAAGTCAGCACACAAGAACCTAACGAGGTTTAACAAGACAAAGTACAAGGTATTGCACTTGTGTTGGGGCAATCTGCATACAGGCTGGGAGAAGAATTCCTTGAGAGTATCTCTTCTGAGAAAGTCTTAGGGGTGCTGGTAGATGAAAGACTTACCATGAGCCAGCAGTGTGTGTTTGCAGCCTGAAAGGCCAACAGTATCCTGAACTGCATCAAAAGAGGGGCAGCCAGCAGGGAGAGGCAGGGGATTGTCCCTCTTCATTCTGGCCTTGTAAGGCTCCATCTGGAGTACTGTATCCAGGCTGGAGCTCCCAATACAGGAAGAATGTGGAACTGCTGAAGTGGAGGAAAGCCACAAAGAGGACTGAAGGACTTCTCTTATGAAGAAACGCTGAGGGAATAGGACTTGTTAAGCCTGGAGAAGACTCCGGGGAGACCTCACTGCATCCTTCTGTTATTTGAAGGGAATTCATAAGCAGGAGGGGGATTCACTTTTTATGTGGTTTAATAGTGAAAGGACAAGGGTGAACAGCTTTAAACTAAAATAAAGGAAATTTAGGTTAGATGTTAGGAATAAATTCTTTACTCAGAAGGCGGTGAGGCCCTGGCACAGCTGGCCAGAGAAGCTGTGGGTGCCCCATCCCTGGAGGCACTCAAGGCCAGGCTGGATGGGGCCCTGGGCAGCCTGAGCTGCTGGCTGGCACTACCCATGGCATGGGGTTAGGACTGGATGGGCTTTAAGGTCCTTTACCACACAAGACATTCTATGATTCTGTGTTTCATGAAGGAGAAACGCGGATTGAAGGAAAAAGTGTTGTCTTCAAATAAAAAGAAACAACACCTACATTTACTTTTACCTTCCGTATATCACACATTTTATCAGCTTCTTTATCTAGTCTAAAATATGCCAACTCTCAACCATGGGTTAGAATATGCTTTAGAAATATATCCGATTTAGGATATCCTAGTGCTCTCTGTAACAAGGAGCGTGTGAGGAACAGAAATTTTCCTGTTCACACTTTCTGGGCCTAATGACTTGGAGTAGCATCAGAAGTGGGACTCATCTGCACAGTTGTTTTTAGCATGTTATCTATTCCCATGGGAAAAACCTTGAGATTTTTTTTGTTTCGGTTGTAGTCCAGTGCAAACCAACCAGTAAGAGATAGCAGAGGCCTGAATGCTCAGGCTGATACAGCAGGGCTTAGGAGAAAGAGTCAAAAGCAGTGGGTAATTTAAAGAAAAGTAAGGAGTAAATAAAAAGTGGATATTCTTTGGTCTAACTAATAGAACACCAGAAGAAAATAATTAAAACCTGTTCTGAGCAAATTTAACATCTGGACTTCCATGTTTATCTGCCATTTATGTCACTTGAAATCATTTCTTTTCCTAGTTGGATAAGATTCATAGCACGAGAATGAGTACTGAATAGTTGTAATTCCTCTGAACAGGAAGATAAGTCTCTTGTTTATTATAAATACTGATATTCAGTTAGTCCCCAAACATGTATGTGAAACTAAAAGCTGACTTCAACTGATTTGAACATACATCTAAATATTCTTTGCAGTAACACGACTGCATATGATATCTGTTGGTACAACCATTTTTATTGTGAAGCCAATGTTGTCTACAGCTTAATTACTTAGAGATAGAAAGCCCTTATTCTGGCCTGATTACATACGTTTTATCATTGAAAAAATAGTTCTGACTGTGAAGTCCTAATCACGGATTCATAGAAAACTGAAAACTCCTTGGCATTTTCTGCAAATGTCTGAGTCTGGGAGCTGCATTAGGGACACTTGCCTTTGAAAAGCCTACATTTCAGCCTGATCTCTTTCCTGTCTTCCTCAGAGGAAAGAGTTTGCATGTTTCCAACTGGTCATTTCACCATCAGCCTTGCAGACCTTTGATGCAATCAGACATGAGCACTGCACTCAGACCCTTTGATAGAGAGAGGAAGCCAGAGAAGGTGGAAATTAAATGGCAGGTCTCTGCCTACCAGAATTTTTTCTTTGGGGGAAAGGGGAGTGGATGACACACCTCTGTTTAGTACTGAGGTCGTGCTTTCTAGCCCTTCTGAGCCATTAAATTAGCTTTTGCAAGTGTATTTTTGCTAGCCCCAGGAAGAACAGAGCCTGTGTTTTAGATTGAGAACACTGGGCTCTTTCTTCCACATCTTTTTTTTTCTACTGTCAGATGTTAGCTCTTGCAGCTGAAGTCACCTGGTTGATCATTCCTGCCTAGCCAAACGCTCCTAGGCCTGCTTGACTTCGGATGCAGAACATATAGAAGAGAAATTGACTGATGTAACTGTAGTGCATATTAGAAAAGTGATCAAGGTAAGAACTGCTGTTTCTAATGATCTATTGCCGTGTTTGGCTTTTCAATTAGTTGTTTTTCCTTGGATAGAATTCTCAAGAACTGTACCCATATCCTGTGATTTGATTTCTTGCAGTTGATGCATGATAGGCCACTGAGGCTTATGGGTCAACATTTGTCGCCTGATGCTGGACAGACCAGAGAATACCAGCTCTGATTTTTCAAATGGTTGGATTGCTGAAACTTGGATAAAGCCCTTCCATCTTCCACTCCTCTCACTCTCCTGTCCCTCTACTTAAAGAAAGATATCTTCAGAGGCATGCCCTTACCCAAAGGAATTTTTTACATGACAGAGATCTGGTCAAGAGAAGTAAGAACTCAACTGACTGGAAGATTGGGTATTTTCCAGTTATGAACTCATTCTGCCCAGATAAAATCATATTGCAAAACCACTCGCAGCTGCTTTCTGAGGTTGGTCATTCTTGGAGTGTGTCTGCAAGTAGCCTTTTCCGTAGGTTACTCAACCCTAATTAGCAATTCCTGTTAAGAATGGACATATACAACATTAACACTCTTGAAATTTATGTCCAAGCGTGAACTCCCAGCACATTTGTTGAGGCACTTTATAAAGCCTTACCACACACCCAGAGCTGCTTCTTGCTCTCCCTAGCTCCCTTGATGAGCCTGCCACAGCATCCTTGCCGAGACCCTTCATTTCTTGGTTAAGTCAGCCACAGCCACAGAAGGCTCATGGGTATGTAATATGGAAATACTGTGTTTTTAAATGGCACCGTTGCTTCATTCTTCCTGCAGCTGCTGCTTAAAGTCAGGCTCCAGGCAAAGTGATTAAAATCTTTTCCTGAGCCTGTGTGTAAAAAAACATAGTCAGAACAGCGTGTGGGATTTGTGTTGGCTGCAGTTAGCAGTCAGTGAGTGTAAAGGACCTGAGCATCTGGGTGTCAGGTCCATGCACTGTGCTTCTTGTGCAAAAGTAGTCTTTACTGGTGATGCTTTGTCTATTGTGTTGTCTTAGAACATCCTTCCAAGAAGGAAGTAATGGAAGACAGAAGGTGCCCAGAGCAGATTGCAGCATATGCAAATTTAAAATCTGGCATTAATGAGAATTTGTGTGAATTAGTCCCCACAGTGGGGGGGATATTGACCCTTCCACGTTCTGCCCTAGAACCCAACTATGAAGGACACAGCCCAGAACACTTATACAGGGCTGCGTTGGGCTTTCACTCCCGCCCTGTGACCTCCTGCACCTATCACAGCTGCTTGGGGACATCTTGATCTGCCACACACCCCATGGAGAAAGACCACCCAGAGCAAGCACCTGGGAAAAATATCCAGGCCGATTACTCACAGCCCAATTTAATAACAAAACATACTCTACTACCAAGCAATCTCCTGTGCCACACCAGCATCTTCTTCAACTCCTCTACTTAGCACAAGTCAGTAGAAATGTTCTTGATCTTTGTGCTCAGAATTTTCCATATCTAATGGCACATTCCCCAGCAGCTTTGCTGTCCTTCCCCAAATGTCAATCAATCATGCCACCTTGCACACAATAAAGAAAAGGAGCATGGATAATCTAAATTAAATGTCAGCATAGTTACCAAAGAATCAGCCTGCCATTAAGTTATGTTTTACCTTGCCCAGATTTGCAGGGAGTATAGAGTGTATTTTGTGTCTGAATAGATCACCTTGTCATTCCTCTCGTGTTCCACTGAGATAAATAGGCTCTTATAAGAGAAAATTTGTCTTGTGCTAATGAATGTCTGATGTTTTGCATACTGTCCTCTACCGACTATAAAGAAAGCCTGTTTTGATTTAGATGTCTGCATTGGGCTGAGTGAGTTCTGTTTTGTAGGTTAGTGATTTTCTTTTCAAATGTTGCTGACATACTTTGACTGTGTAAGCTGTGCTAAACACTTAAATCTTCCAGCTGTGATTTGGTGTAGCTTTGTGAATTCACTGTCTTTTTCAGAGAAACTCATACCAGACCATTACAATCAGTCCTAGCTAATACCTTCACATTTCTGAGCTGAAGGTTTATTTTTGTTCTGTGAAAGAGGTGAAGGGCTACAATAGAGAGACACTTGTAGGGCCTGTAGGACTGTGGCATTATACAACTCATAAATAGTGGTCAGCTGGCAACATAAATAGCTCTCTAAATCTAAGTCTAGCTAACGAGTGCAAAAATCAATTAACTCCTGGAGAAAGGAGGAATCATAGAATTGTAGAATGACTCATCTGAAGGGACCTTAGAGCCCCTCTGCCATGGGCTTTTCTTTTTTTTTTAACCCACAGGCTGCCCAAGGTCCCATCCAACCTGGCTTTGAGCACCTCCAGGGATGGAGTACCCTCAGCTTCTCTGGGCAGCTGTGCAAGGGCCTCACCACTGACATAGTGAAAATTTTCTTCCTCACATCTAATCTAAATATCTAATCATGCTAGGCAATGCTACTAGTTGGAAGGAACTGAAATTCATAGCAACCTAATTATGCTGAGCAGATGTCAGCGATCTCTAGAGTGCCAACAGAGACTAACCAAGAAGTGACTCACGCCATTCCCATTCCCTTCTGCAACCTGGATGGGATGTTATGCATCTGAAGGGAGTTTGGTGTGGATGGAGGCTTAACTTTTGTTCCTGGAGATATGTTAACAGAGAGATGAGCTGAAACTGAATCCAGCAGGGCAGAGGAAGTCAGCAGTTACAGACATCTAAAGAGAAGATGGTGGAATAGAAAACTATTGGGTTGTGACCAGACAGAGGAATTCTTTAACATCACCTCATCATAAATCAAGGATCAAATATTTCTGTAAAAATGAGGGAGAAAAGAGCTAATTTGGTAAAAGCTATCTGGAAAATCAAGGATACTATTAGGACAGGCCACTAGGTCTGCCAAGGAGATAGATAAAGACGTGGAAACTTACATAAGGGAGGAATATGAAAATGGACTTGTAGCTGTGAATATTTGGGAATATTTGGGATGATATACAGTCGGACAACATTCACTCAGTAGTGAGAAGTAAGGTTGAAGTTGCAGATAAAATCAATACAATGCTAGATATTCAGTAGCTAATACAATAGAAGAATTTGAGCAGAGATCTAGATGGGAAGGAGAACGCAGGAGCTCTGGAGTATCCAAATTGAATTATTAGCATTTAATTCCCAAGGAAGATATATTCTTGATATTTCTTGAACACCAGGCTTGCACAAAGGTTTTGGAAACTTTGTGAACTGCAGATGGGATACATGGCAAGCTGCTGTGGACACATACAACAAATCCATTTGAAAGCATTTTGTAGTAGATTCTGCAATTTACGCTGTTGTTGAATAGCTGTGCCCATAAGTTGCCTTTCCTCCAGTCTGTCAAATACATGACATCCATTCAAAGGATGTGGATAATTGCTTATGGATTTGCTGAGCTGAAGCCAGACTTAATAGCGTTATTTCTGAGAAAAGTTACTCACAATCCTCCTCTTAGGGTGCTTATGACTTGGGTAATTTGGCGGTACAGGAAGCGGGACTTCTCATGTGTTGCATCTGGGGCACTTCTGGAGGTTTTTGACCAAGACTGAGAGGTTTTGTATATGAAGAGGGTGTCATCTGGGGACGTGCTGTGTATATGTGTGCAAATGCGTGTTTCTGTGTTCACAGGCACGTGTACACAAGCCGTCTTATGTAATTCTTCCCAGAACTCCACCGCTCATCTGCTTCGTGCAGACATGACCACACAGAGGCCTTTTATTGTGCTTTATAAATATGTGCTCTTGTTGTCTTATCCCCATTGGTTCTGTTTCCAAGAACAGGATGGATAACAAACCCTCTATTCTCTACTTCTTCTTTTTTTAATTCTTGGATCTTTTGTGGTTACTGTCCCCCTCCAGTTTTCCAAAGAATCTAAAACATTTTTGTGGTTCTCCTATAATGATACCATGTCTAAAGCTGAGTGCCTAGAAGACCACAAGATGTAATATACAAACAAAGGGATCATTTGCTGTAACAATCACAAAAACTTTAATGATGTTTAACTAAATTAAAGCCACTTTTCCCCAAACTGATGTACTATATTAGCAACTCCTTCAGCTGCAATATCTTCAATATGACCAAACTAAGCACCAGCTTTATGCTACCCAATTTCTTCTGGTTTTTTTTTTTTTTTTTTTTTTTTTTTTTTCCGTAGTTGACACTGTTAATGATAACCTACCCATAACTTTCATGTTTTTTGGTGTGTCCACAACAATTTAATGGACAGCGAGACAATTTCTTTTGTTCCAAAAGCTTGAATGCTTCCTATGCTTGAATAAAACATAATGACATTGGGAGCTTCTGTTAGTCGACTACTCTCTACTGTTGTTTTATGTCCTCCCTCACTGAAGAAATACTAATATAAACATACAAGCACCCTTTCTTCCTCATAGTTGCAATAAGTGTGGGAAAATCAATAGATGGTCACATGGCACTTAGGAGAGACAGAAAGGTTGGCTAAGGGGACAGTGAGAAAGAGACAGACAAGGGATAGTCCTGTCTACCTCTTAGAGTCAGGGCCAGGGGTATGTTTTAGATAGGGAAGCTGCCACAGAAGAATTTTAGTTGGCTAAGTAAAAGATAAAGAAAAGTTGCTCCTCAGATACTCAGAAACTGGGTCTGAGGTAGGAAGCCCTCCTAAAAATATTCCCACTTAGCCTAACTGGCTCAGTGACCACAGGTCAATGAACATGCCTCTGGTGTCTGTCCATCAGTTCTACACCAACCCCATGTTCTGGTATTCTGGTACCTGCAGCTGCGTGAGACTCTGGGCTCCAAACAGTTTCTGATTCTTTGGGACAAGAGAAGGGATGGATGGATCATAAACTTATTTCCAGGACATTGAGAAAGGCAGGATCTTGCAAAGACTGACAACCTAGTCTACACATCCTCAAAGTCTAGATGTGTTATTTCAGTTCTCCTTCTGGTTGGTATCTCAAAAACTGCTGCAGAAATCATGTGTCTGCTGACTCAGGAATTTCATTGCTCAGGAGGAACTTAAATATGGCTCTTGTGTGTCTTCAGCTGGTGCCTTAACAATAATATTTTACATTTTCTTTCTCCTTTTTCTGTACATGCTTTTGATTGTCCATGAAGCTGGTTGCATCTCTGCCTGTATCTCCTGCTTTGTCAGTATTCTGCCTTGTAACCAGCTCTGCTTTTACAGAGAATCACAGAAAAAATCTGTGGCATACAAATCTCTTTGTAAGAGCAGAAAGAGATGTAGAGTAAGACAGAAAAAAAGAAAAGAAAATAAAATTGATGATTTTCTAAGTGTCTCATTTTGTTTTTGATGTGATTGTGCATACTTGCAATCACTGAAATTACAATTTATTCATTCATTACAGTTGAATGAGAGTAATCAGGAGGCAGCATATTGTTAAGAAGAGCATAGCAATACAACTTCATAGGCTTTTTTTTTCCTTTATGCTGTTTAAGTGCTCTTATATAAGTCTTGCAGAGGAGTACACTTTTCTCTTTTTTATCTCACATAAGCCTAATGAAGAGAAAAATAACTCTTCTTTGTATTTCAGACGGTAAAACTAGATATCCTCTGGGATATCTAATAAAATTTAAATTTCAGTAAGTCAAACTAAACTGAAATGATGATTGAAATTTCATTTTAAACTGATTGAAAGTAGGACTCTTTAGGAAGTAGATAGAGTTTCATAGCATCAGGAAACCTATATATTTTAAGTAAACACAGATGCATTACTGAAGTCCCTTACAGCTTTCATCTAGCAAATAGATAAATCTAGGTACTAAAATGTATATATACACACACAAATATTTTAGAGAACTGCTTAAGGAGAATCTCCTCCGCCCAAACTTTTTAGATACTTCTAGGAGATCCCTCAAAGGCTCTTTGAACTCCAGTGACTTGGGATCAGCCTGCCTATATGTTAAATATGCATCCAGTAATGTGTCTGCGGTGGAGCTTATGGGGGACCACTGTATAAGGTAATGAAATAAAGATGACAGTAGTTTGGAGGTTGTCCAGGTATTTATCAGTCACAAAGAGATGTGAACAATATTGTCACCCTCTGCAACCATTTTCTTGTGTGACTTCTGATATTTCAAAGTCAGCTTGACCCTCCAGTGGGCTGAGCCCTTGCATTCTTGAAGATATGCTCTAGCCATAGGCTGAATGAGTTCTCCTGTTTGTGGACAAGAATCCCCACCTATGTCTGTCCTGGATTTCTCCCCTGTCCAATATTAATCTTCTTTTAGTTTTTGAAGGAAGATTTCATTATCTGATAAGTATTAGTATCAATTGCAACTGGGAGTGTATGAAAGAACACTGGAAGCTGATGTTTGGGTGAGTTGAAGGTTGGACTGGATGATCTTAGTGGTCTTGTCTGACCTTAATGATTCTGTGATTCTAAATCATACACTACTAGTACCTGAAAAATGTTTTCCAATGAAAATCTCAGCCCTTAGTGTTAAAGAGAACTGAAGGACTTCTATATCTAGCCATATATTTATTTGTTTCTAAAAAGGCTTTTTTTTTTTGTTTTAATTGACATAATTTTACTGAATGGCAAACATACTGTGGAACAATGAGAAATTTGCAAGACATTTTTTTACTCGGAGCCTGAAACAGATAATGAGTGTGTATGTGTAGCATGCTGAGCTGAAGACATGAATATAGAAGGAAGTAATGTTGAATGCTTGGGAGTGTCTTTCCAGAATTGCAACCAAAGAAAATACAGCAGTCCCCAGAGAACATAAGGTTTGTCAGTTTGCTCATCAGAAGAATGGCCTGATGCCATAGGAAGCTCTTTTCTGGCAGGAGAAAATTGTCAATAAGCACAGGGTCTGTATCTATGCTGCCGTAGGAAAAAGGATCATGGACTGATCCTGACCCCAAAGTCAGGTGGTGCACACTGGTCCGCATCCACACGAGTCGGAGTCAGACCTTACCGTAGGAGATCAGTTTTGGGAAGAGCTAGCTGAAACTGCCTGGAACAGAGCCAGGGAAAGAGATGACAGCTGAACAATATGAGCCCTCTTCTTGAGTTACTATTATAAATGTATATGGAACATAACTTTTTAATTTCTTTATTGAACATTATAAACATATCAGAATCATCTTCAGGTACATCAATTTTAGTGGCAGTTGGAAATTTCCGAGGGTGTTTGAGACATCTTTTCCCTTACAATCTAGATTGAAACACTCAAACACTGAGGCATTAGTATACCATGAACATGGTAAAATAAACTTATCTGAAGCCCAGTGTATGTTCATCTCAAGAATGCAGCCTATCTTTCTTCTGTGGATGAGGTCTTTTACGGTGTGTGAACTTTGGCAGAGTTCTCCATGCAGCTGTGTTCCCTTTATGAATGAGGTATCTCATGAGCATTTAGTGAACGCTGATGCTACAGCTGAATATCCTGCCCATGGTGTCATTTGATAAAGAAGACTGGCTTCTTCTCTAAAACCTGTGCCAAAGGACATCTTGATCTTCATATACCCTTCCCCTATTCAAGACAGAACAATGTATTTAACACATACATTGTTATAATAGCTAATTAGAGTTTATGACATTTTCATGAGGAGCAAGAAATGATGATAAATATGTGACTAATGACCTGGGAATGGATCAGCTATTTTATCATAAATGAATGCCAATGAACTGTAATTTTCTGCTATAGTAGGATTTCAGCACCTGGTAATATCCTTAATAAACAGTAATTAAAAGGTTAATCTGTTGTAGAAATTGCTTTTCTCTGAAGCCACCTGAAATCAATTTGAACTCAATTACAAATGGTTATCTATTGTTTATGTGGCTAAATATTAGAGAATACATTCCTGCTTGTCAGGAGCCATTGGAGCATGTTTTTAATGTCATGATCAGAGGTGATTTTGAATATCTGAATGCACTTTAATGAGCATAGAAAAGCCATTAGAAAATGTAATCAGTCCTATTTGATGACTTGACCTTGGGACTTTGATAACAAGCGATCTGATCATTTCTGTCTTAAGTGCCAACTGGATTGCTCTGGAAATCAGTTGACCGTTGCTTGCTCACCAGGAGGTTAATCTTCCTTGGCAAAGAGGAATGAGTTACAAAACTTCTGCAAGTTATATAAGTAGATTCAGAATACTATCTCTGACAACCTCACATAATATGAAATGCAGCTGAAAAGTGATCAGAGGGAACAGATTTCAATGAACTTTGGATGCTTAGCTACATTCTGTATTGTACATGGTTATTTGCACTGAACATTGAGCTACAATCCACTTTGCAGAACAAAAAGTATATGTTGCTTTATTTTTATGGAGAAGTGTTTGAAGCCGATACAATAAGGGTCTAGCATAGCTTGTATCCCATTTGTATGTTGACTGGAACTTGCATTTCCTGCTGTACGGAGGACCTGCACATCCATTGGGACAGAGTCAGACAAGGGACAAAAGGAGTGCATCTTATTTCTTTTCCCCACAAACAATAGGTATAAAATTGTGCCTTACGTATGAAATTTTGCCCACATTTCTTGTCACAGGCTTAGACCCAGATCAAGCAGATGCTTGAGTTTGACTTGTTGTATTCATACATATGAATAAACAATATTAAAGCCTGCATATGTTCTTGTTTAAGGATGGAATTTATCCCAAGTGACCGTGGATGCTGGGAAATTTAGACATCCTCATCAAATGAAGAGATAGAGGTGAGAGAATTGCAGCTCCAGAGCGGATTTCCTTTTTCCAAAGACAGATACAAAATACAACTGGAAGCAATTTCCCTTTGAAATCTTTTTTCCTCTTCAGAACTAGTATGGAAATTTAGAGGAAAGAGGCTAGGATCTGGTTCCTATATGTGATAATTGCAGGACTTAGCACCACAGATTTCAGCCTTTCTGTATTCACTGATTTTTTGGGGATGGCAGTTTTTAAGAAGTCAATAGACTTAACTAAGGCATATGAACAGGAGATTATTTCAGGTATTCCCAGCTATCTGTCACACAAAAGTGAAAGGGTCTTGAAAAACATGACTGCCCACACTGTGTGAAAAAAATGATGTTTTTAGTTTGTAATTTCTTAAAGGAAATCTATAAGAAAGAAGGGGACAAACTCTTTAGCAGGGCCTGTTGTGGTAGGACAATGGGGAATGATTTTAAACTAAAGGAAGGAGATTTAGATTGGATATGAGGAAGGAATTCTTTTACAGTAAGGGTGGTGAGGCTTTAGAACAAGTTGCCCGGAGAGGTGGTGGATGGATGCCCCAACCCTGGAGATACCAAAGGTCAGCCTGGATGGGGCTCTCAGCACCTGATTGGGCTGTAGGTGTCCTGATCATTGCAGGGGAGTTGGATCAGATGGCCTTTAAGGGTCCTTTCCAACTCAAACGATTCTATGTAATCAGTAACAATGTATTCAAACATACACACCAGATCTGTTTTAAAGGCTTTACTGTACTCTGTGGTGCAGTGGTACAGACATGCCATAACAGTTAAAATACATTCTCATTGCATTTATGAGGAGATAAACAGATTTTTAAATATAAAATCTATTTTTGAAGTCCTCCTATAGAGTCTTAACAGCCCCTTCCCCAAACATCTGAACACACTGAAAGGCAGTTTCCTTTAAAGGCATCACAGTGCACTTCTTGGCTATTTCCAGCAGTGAATCTCATGATTGATCTGATGTCACTTGTAAAACCCAATTAGACTCTTAGCTGAAAAATCGTGGTTGATAGCTTCAAACTGAGTGAAATTTTGCAAAATCACATTCAGCTTGTTGGTGGTAAATTTTCCATTCTGTAATATGCTTCCACCCAGAACACTGAGTTTTGATTTAATCAGACTGTATTAAGTTTTCAGTTTGGAAATAGAATGCTGGAGTTTAAAAGAATGATTATAAATTATAGTTCTCCCTTCCCTTCCCTTCCCTTCCCTTCCCTTCCCTTCCCTTCCCTTCCCTTCCCTTCCCTTCCCTTCCCTTCCCTAC
>NW_024885532.1:25278699-25302157 GCF_019232065.1 Centrocercus urophasianus
GTTTCCAGTTCAAAGACTCCATAAGTTTTGCAATGATTTTGCTGAAAAGTATTGGCATTCAGTTCACACAATTCTGTGTAGGTGTGAATTGTTAGCTGCTCATCTCATGGACAATTCACTGCTATGCTGTTATGATTACAGAACAAAATGTCTTTCATATACTTGTATGCTATAATGACAATGGTATAAACAAATAGTCAGATGGATTTGATAGCCTTTTGTTCTGTATTCAATGAACAGATTAATGTAGAGCAGGGCTAATGGCCTGTGGTGTTAACTGGTGATGAGAAAAATTGAGGGGAATTTATACCATAAACTAAAATTGAGGACATCCAAACAAAGTTTGACCCACAGCTGTGATCCAGTGCATGGACTGCAGGGAAATCCTTGCCATGTTGGCTGTTAAGGGTATTTAGTGAGAAAATTGTCTTGTTTGTTTGTTTGTTTTAGTAAATTACATATAGAATGAAACTAAAATGTGAGAAGTAGCTTACTCTTTATGTCAATATATTATCAGAGCTGTGCATTGTGTTCCATTATGTTTTGGTCAACTGGACAATTGTGTACAATTATCAGTGTTAATTCCACTTAATTTTAAGGTTATTGTGAATGAAGTTGATAATATCTTGAGTATTGCTTTCTTGATATTAACATTAAACAACAGCCACATCGCACATGCACATTTTCAGTTGATTCTGTAACCTTGAAAGACTTTTACAATTTATTTTCCATGCAGAGTGTCTGTATCAGATGCTGCCAGACTATTCCAAGCACTTCTGAGAGTTTAAGGGAAAATTCTGCCTCTGTATTATATCCTGGTGAACTTTTTATTTCTGAAGTGTTTGCATTCCCCAGGAGAGGGAGAAAAGGTTTGAAATTTGGCAGGAGGAGGCCATAGAAGCAGGAATATACCATTTTGCTACATCCAAGAAAATCTGCCCAAATTTGGCCAAGTTATGTGCCTTTGAAAAAAGTTATATAGATTGCTGGCAGCAGAGGACTCTAACTACTCAGAGTATGTTTCTTTCCCACCACGGAAGCAGAGGCTGAACACACTTTCCCCTGCAATTCTGGGCATAGACACCGTTGGGTCATTGTGGGTCTCTTTGAATCTTTCTCACTTTCTGTCAGTGCCTTTCTTTTTCGTCACCTTTGGCTGAGCATTGAAGAAGCACTGAATCTAAATGCTGAAGAAGAGAGATACGTGGAAAAGAAATACAAAGAGATCTGGTGTGGAGTAGAAAGACAAACTGTAAATTGGTGTAGGGCTGTGAGAAACCAGCAGGAAGAAGACAAGTTTGGGAGAGTAACCGGCTGAGGTGAAACAAGGAAACAGTCTTGGAGAGACTGCGAGAGCTCTGCGGCTACATTGGGAAGACATCCCCAAGCTTCTGGAATCACTTTTCTTTTGTTGTCACTGTCTGCAAAAAAAAACCATGGCCAGACTGTCTCTCCAGCAACACAAGGTATTGGAGGAGGCATCAAACTGTTGTCACTGTCTATTGACCCTTGCAGCGGGGGTCTGGGCAGTACTGCAAGAGGTGCTCCTATCTGTCCTATCCCATGTGGATGCTCTAGGGTGCCATCTGTCTTTCCTGTTTGCTTCTTTCCTTTTTGGTTGAGGAAAATTAATGCACAAAATGGCCTGAAAGAACATTTATTAAGGACATGAAGTCAAGCATTTCAGTGCTAGAAAATGCTGAAAACACATTTTCTGGGCAACCATAGGCCTGAACCTTAATTAGTGCACACACCTTAGGAGCCAACCATTAATTACATGATCACATGCCATTTTTTCCTCCACAAGTTACAAAAGTTTAATTGGCTGAGCAACCTTGAGCATGTTTTATACGGATTCCTTGGACTTTACCCAAGCCGTTGCCAAAGAGAGGTGCACAGAGCTATGGGCTTGTCCTAGCAGACAAATCTATGCGTATTATGCAGGTAAGAGTTCACACTACCACACTTGTTTTGTTGCCAATCATCTAATTTCAGCTAAAAGGCTGTTCAGTATAAACAGTCATCTTTAATTGTGTTTTCTGAAGGGCCTGGGAATTTGTAGGTAGATTTGTCATCCCAAGAAACCCCCTTGAAGATAGTTGTTGATTCTCAGTGCCTTGAGAAAACCCTGGAGGTGAAGTTGGGAGCTATATGGGAGGGGTAATGGCCTTAAGTTGTGCCAGGGGAGGTTCAGGTTGGATATTAAGAAAAGGTTCTTTTCAGAAAGAGTGGTGAGGTATTGGGAAAAGCTGCCCAGGGAGGTGATGGAGTCACAGTCCCTGGAGATGTTCAAGAAACTTGAGGATGTGGCATTAAAGGACATGGTTTAGTGGACATGGCGGTGATGGGCTGATAGTTGGAATTCATTATCATAGGTGCTTTTTTTTCAATCTAAGTGATTCTGTGATTCTATTTGGCATTCTGTGCTGCTCTTGCAGCCATACCAGATCTGGTGAGAAGGGATAACTCCAATGTATTGCACTAAATCCACATCCAAGGAGTTGCCAGTTGCAATTGGGTGAACTTAGCATGACCTAAACGGGATGTCTGCAAAACCAGCTCAGCCATTACACCCATGGTGTAGCAAGTACTGAAGGAGATCAATGTCACAGTACTTAGCATGTGCTAGGTCAGTCTTTGATGTGCTATAGCATGTAGCTTAAGTGCACAAAGGGGATCTAGAGGTAAGTGAAAGCTTGTAAATAACAGATAATAAATAAGATTTGATGTGTAGGGGGTAGGGTGAGTCTTCCATGTGGATAATAGTTTAGCTTGGGCTCTCTGGCATTTGTGCCATTAGCCAGTGTTACTTCATTCATGTTTCTCTGAATCCCCTTGAAGGCCTTTACTCCTTCCAGTTGCAATCCTGAGTGAGAAATCCTGGTCTTGCTTGATCGTGGTTAAGAAGAGCTTCTTATCAGATAACATCCCTATGTGTAATGCAAATATGATCACCAGCTCCTGTTCAGAGTATGTGTTGTAAAGATACCAAACAATCAAGAGTTGAACTAAATCAGTATGGGTCCCTTCCAACTCAAGATATTCTATGATTCCATGATTTTATCAGCTCTCTGGCTGTGGGAATGTACAGATCGCAGCCAAATCAAAATAAATAAATGCATACAGCCACTTACACCTCTCCTATAACCTGAGCCAGATCATGACCTTTCTATTGCAACCCAGCCCCCTGTCTCTTGGGAGGTAAACCTTGCTCTGCCCTCTCTCTTAGGATCAGCACTACCCATACGTCCTGCCTCCTGCTGTATCATCTCCTATGACTCACATTACTGATGCTTACATTGGCAACAGGTAGCAGCCCTTTTCCACACCTTTTTTTAGCCTCAAATCCTGGAGTAGGGGAAAGACAACCACTGTTGCTGACCTCCCACTCTCTTTGTCCCTTTCCTTACTCCTGAAAAAAATGGTGAATAAAAGAGAAGAGTCTTCTTCCATTTTGCTGAGGGAGCAATGAGAAATATCTTTGCAGCTCAGTTTGGAGATGCCTTCTGTTTTTCACTTCCTCGGTAGCTTTGCCAGTGACTGCCTGGTTTCACCCAGGCTCGGCAGCAGCATGTCTGTGAACACAATGAACTTCCCACAGAAGTCATCCCCAGCCCTGGTAACTGGGGACAGCAGTGACCACTCTTCAAATATCTGCAAGAATTTTTATTCCTATTTCAACATTTCAGCTGATTTAATTTTGATTGAATGGAAAACAACTCCCCATGCACTGCCAAAACTCAAAGGAGAGAGGCAGGAATGGAGAACTCTACAGATATTTGTGAAGGAAACAGAACATCTTCTTATAATGTAATTTTAAGCCGTTCAGTGGTGAGAAACAAATCCTACAGCACTGAGCTCTTCATTGTTTAGCTGATGGCTTTTCTGGATGGAAAGAACCTGCACCTTTATTATCAATGATGAGACAGATCATCCCAAGTTTTTAAAATAAATCTTCCCTTCCCTCTGTCACATTCTTCTGAAATGGTGCATATCCTTGAAGCATTTGTTTCTCTGGGAACATGAGGTACCGCCAGAAAACTACTTAGATCATTTATTACTCCTGAATATTTAGAAATCGTTAACCTTTACACACTCCACCCAAGGAAGGATTGGAAGAGGCTGGAGCATTTTTTTTAACTCTTTCACTTGTACTCCTCTTTTTAAAAGTCCTGTTCTGTTGTGTATCTTATGTCCTGGCAGTTTAGTGTTCATTTTATGGTCTGGATGATTCTGCAGGGGTACATGGATAGGGAAGTCATATTTTTTCTTAGAGGCAGAAGGATCAATACTGGGGGTTGTTTCCACTGTTTAAAACATTAGCATATCCAGATGTTACCAGAAATGGTGAAGAGGTCCAGCTAAAATGCAGAACAGATGGGATCTTTGCCCCTAGCTCTTTTAGGGTCAAAGAGCAAATCTATTCCCTGTTTTGCCTTTTCGTATGGAACTAGAAATGGAAACAATAAAACTCCTCAAAAGGCTGTTTTCCCTCTGTTTCTAACAGACAAAACCCAGAGATGGATTTAAGCCCTACAAGCCGCATATGCAGTTAAACTTTCCCACTGGGTGATGCACAGTGGAGGACAAAAGCAGGCTGAGTGAGTAGTTCTTTATTTCCTGGACTGAAGTCTGGCAATGCTTCCCAGACGTGCCCAGTTCCCGGCACTGCGCAGCTGGATCTGACTTGCCACATGCCCAGCATGAAGCAGAGCTGCCTGCAGCTCAGCCACAGGACCCCCATCACAGCATGCCATGCACTGGAGTTCATGTCTGCTCTTTGGGCTTGCCTTTGGACCACAAAGGGAGGAACCCTAAGGAAATATTCCTTTTCTTCTTCACCTCCCACATCAAGCATTACGAAGAGAAGAACTGTATATTCCAGGAGAAAGAATCGGTTTTGAGAGACCGTTAGTATTAAGAATATCATTGACTAAGTAACATCTCTGTTTTCATTCTTTCTTTTATTTAGATACGCAATTACAAACGATAGGTAAGTGGAGCCAGGTGAACTCCTCAGGATGGTGTTTTGTCTTGTGAAAAATGCTTTGTGAGTTATATATGAAACCTAGGAAACAGCTTCAGCCAAAGACAAAGACAGCAATTCTGAGAAGTTGCTGTCAATGCACTCTGGTGATTTCAAAGTGAAACAGTTCAACTTTTCAGTTTGAAACAACATTTGTTTTTATTTTGAGGTTTTCCTGCCTGCAATAAATGAAAAGGGGTGAAAAGTTTAAACACAAAAATGACGTGTTTTGTTTCAGGTCGAACCAAATGCATTGCTTGGTCCAAAATGGAATTTTGGAGTTTTATTGTTTTACCAAGAAAATACAGTTTCATTTCCTGTCAACGCAAATTAAACATTTTTCATAATTGTAGGCTTGCTGTGCTGAATTCAAAAGCCAGTTATTCCTCCTGCTCTTTAGGAAAAAGTCTTGGGAATTAATTTTTTCTGGGAAGTGAGGTGAGCTTTCACAGCATGCGTGTGTGGGAAGGTGATGAGGGAGTGTAGCTGAAGAGAAAACTGGAAATTGGTGAAGATCCAACTATCACTGTAAGTATGGGATTACAGTTGATTGGGTCTTGAAGTCATTCTGGATAGTTATTGTTTTCCAACACAAGAGTGGCTTGGGGCTGGGATCTTTCTGCACAGCCCAGCTGCAGGCCAGCTGAGCACTGCTGAACTCTCAGGCTGTGTACCTAGCCCTTGGGAGGGACAGGGTTGTGCCCTGTGTGTGAGCAGCTCCTGGTGCTCATCGCCACACTGCTACCAGCACCTGTGATATGATTCCAACCATAGCTGTCCTGTCCTTCAGCACACACCCAATGGCGTTTGTTGACTTACTGTGCTTGTAGCTTTGGCCAGAACAAGGCAGGGGAACTGCATTTGGGGTGAAGATTATGCAGTGTGCAGACGTATGTGAGTAATTGGGAGACAACTGTGTACTGTGCTTCACTGTTTTAGTTCAGGCCTAATCTACTATAAAGTTAACACTTTCACGTTAAGATCTGCTGGGGACATCCGTTGGAAGACCCTGCAGCCAGTGGCCTCTATAGTCGAGCTCCTTTCCTGAGAGAAAGCATCATGATCTATCTCTATGGTTTAAAGGTGTCTGTGGGCACCAACTTCAGTCAGATCCTCTGGCCAGCTGAGGATACACATCACTGAAAAAAAGCCCAGCTGCAGGCCTGTGCTGCAGCCCATATGTAGCTCATAGCTTACTTCCAATTGATGAAGTATTTGGGATTATGAATTACCCTGTAGGGCGCAGGGAATGGTGTACTTCTCAAATGAATTCAGCATTGTAATTAAGCTAATTATACCACAGCCTTCAGTTAAGGTAACAAGTTGCTGCTATGCTTGCATGGATTATGCAGCACGGTAATATACTCTACTATATTTCAGCAGTGTGTGTAGCTCTTTGCTTCCTCTTGCTGTACTTTTACATGATGGCCCATGGAGTGCTATTACTACCTCCTTAAGCTCCTTGTGTATTTTATCCTGGCCAGACTGCCTGCCAAACACGGGAAGGGAGTGGACAATCCTTGGAGCCCTCCCTTGAGTAGCCAAAGTCATTGTGTGTTTTCCTATGTATGCGTGTGTATGTGTCCCACACAAGACAACAGACACAGGAGGAAGCACATCATGGCACATGGACAGTGTCCCCACCATGTCACCCGAAGAGGAACCTTTTCTGAGCAGAGTGCCAAGCTTCAACTGGAAGCCAGGCTTTGGATATCTCACAAATTACTGTGTAAAAGAAATCTTTACAGAGTGACATGTTGGTAAACAAGAGCTTACTGCTCCTATGATTCACTACCTTCTTACGCACTTAAAAAGCAGATTTCTCCACCCTCCTACGGCTGTGGGGAACCGCAGACACCATGGAACCGGTGCTGTCCCACAGGCAGCCAATGAGAGCTGCAGCATCCCCCAAAAGTGTGCGTGGATGTGGACTAAATTTTAAATGGAAGCAGAGGTTGAAGGAAAAATACAGTGTGTGACTGTTCATCAAGGCAGGGAAGGGATCTTCAGGAAGGTCTAAAGCACGCCTGGGAGCCATGCTCTGCAGGAGTGGCCAGTGCTGTGGCATGCGGGAGAGGCAGACAGCCAAGTGCTGCTGGGCAGGCAGCAGGGTGGTTTCATGGGCAGGGTACGGTGAGCTTGGCCACAGGTTCCCTGTGTGAATTCAAGCAAACAGCTTACTGATTTTCCTCTCAGCCAAAAGGGAAGATAGAACTGCACTTTTACCATGGATGCAATGAAGCTTAATTCACAGAGATCCCACTGTAAACTCCCTTGCAAACCACATGAACACTGCTATGTGCAACTGGTTCTTATATCTTCAGTGTGTTTACACTGTAGAGGGAATCCTAATAGTATATAATCTGTTCAGCTTTGTCTTGGATCTCCTTGTTAGAGCAAGCTACACATGATACTTGCTGCCTCTTGAAAGCAGTATAGTCACATCAGTGTGGCACTGAGCCTAGCTAATTAGCCCTTCTTGGCAAGTCTAATTAGCCTGGGCAGGGAGCCACACTGATAGAGCTATACTTCTGTAGGTTGCAGTTCTTGCTTGGTCCTAGTTAGTGCAGATAGATATCTGTATCACATCCATGCTGTGCTGCAGACATACAGTGAATGCTTCCTGGGAGCTCAGGACCCTGGCAGCAAACCCCAGTGTGAGGCCAACTGAGGACTGAGGAGAATAGCTGGAGCTGAAGGGCTGAAAGGCTGTTTCTTTTTCCTAAGACAAGCTTCTGGCCAAAAAAAAAAAAAAAAAAAGGAGTCATGCAGACTTTTCTCTGGTTTTTTTTTTTTTATTATTTTATTCTCTCCAGTGATTTCTGAAAATATTCTGAACCCTGGGGTCCTGAATGAGGTCAGTCACCTTTGTGATCCATTCAAGCCCTTTGTGAGATGGAGGCAGCGCCTCCAAAGAGAAAAGCTCATGTCCCTAGGATAGCCAGGGTCTCCTGCTGGATGGAAATCTCAATAACAAAATGAATCTCTGCAAATCCTTCCCATTACTTACCGTGGGCTGTGCCCCTGTTTGGACTGAGGATTAAATGGGTCTCAGTTTGTATCAGCTGGAGGTGGAGACCAAGTGGCAGCTAGCAGTGGAGGCAGCAACCCAGATGGCCACCCTCCTAGATCAACATGCAGGCATGGGAATCAAAAGGAGAATATGTCACGAGAGCAAACAGCATACGAGCGAGGGCCATAATGCTTGGACTGGCCATCATCCAGGTGTCCACCCTCTTATCACACCATGCACTATTGTCACACATGGCCCCGGCATTTGTGACCAAAGCACTAAGCAAGTGTTTGTACAGTGAGCAGAGCGGGAGGCTGCTGTTGAGAGGGGAGAGGAGTGGAAAGCCGGCTTATGAGCACGTGGCACATTGCCTGGCCAGCACAGCGTGCAGCAGGGGAGGAAAGGCATGAAACAAAAGCTTTCCTGCAGGAGCAAAGAGAAAAGACCCGCTGCTGACAGAAATGAAACAACACAGTTCGCTGCGCAGGCCAGAGCTCCTGGGGCAGGCAAGGCCAATAGTTGTAAAAACAAAGTTTTGAAGTAGGAAATGTAACATGACTACAAATCGCTTTGCTTCCCCCCTTCTGCCCCCCTCTGCATGTAATGGGGCGCTGGACCGTGACATGGCATGGTGGTGGCAATGGGATGGCATGCTCTGCCCTGTGTCCTACCCACCCAGTGTGGGCACTCACCGGGGGCTTGCTACCCTGGCCGAGGGCTGCCCCCTCATCCCTCCTCCCAAAACAGTGGGCTGCCCCAAATAGAAATATGCCCAACATCAGCCTTTGAGGCCCAGCAGAACGCAGTGGGGAAGCCAGCTTTCTTTGGAGGCCCACTGCCAACAATAACAATCATATGGTGCCATTAATTCCCACTGGGCCTGACTCACAATAGCAGAACTGGGCAGATAATTTGCAACTGATATATCTGTTGTGGAGACAGGACACAGGCATTTTTACCAACAGGTCATCTACACCCCAGAGCAGAGTCAAAACACATGGTGAAAAATACACTTTCCTCCTGCTTCCATCCTGGCCTCACCACAGCTTTGGGCTCAACATCAGGACGAAGGAGGGCTAAGAGCTGCCTGGGATTTTTGCAGGCACAGCTCTGCTGTTGCTTCATCTTCTTCTGTTTCAGCGCGTCTTTTTTACCAAAATATTTGCTATGAATGGGAATAAAAAAAAAGACAACTGGAAAGGATTTGGGAGCACTGTTTATACCCTTTGCACTTTCTTCAGAGCCACAAGCTAGAGATGGAAAAGTCATATTAAGTCGCAGAGGGTGAACTTTTCCAGGGCTTTTAAATCACTTACCACTCTGACAAATGACCTCCAGAGAAACTCTGTGTGGCAATTTCAGTTATTGCAGCCCACCAATGTCTTTTCCATTCCTTGGCTGGAAGTTGCCAACCCCATAGCACTGTCAGCAAAGGAGGATGTGTAACTGCCTCAACAGCTCAAGTTAAGAAGTTATGCAATGTACTGTGACTGCTGAAGTGAAGTCACGGGCGCCTGCCATTGATTGCTCTGGGGAGAAATAAGTGCTGAGAGAGAAGCATGGAGGGAAACTGGGAGCAACCAAGATGGACCTTCTCCTTCCACTGCAGCTCTTTGTACCCTTATGCCTGCCAGAGTTTGCTGGGGTTTCAATTCTCAGTTAAAAAGTGACTCACAATGAGGCAGGATCCTCAGAGGTTGGTCCTAGAGTGAAATCATTCAAGGCGAGATCTCAAAAGGAAATAGGTGGAATAGGAATAGGAAATAAGTGGGTAGGAATCAAGGAAGACTTATACAAATGCCTAGCAGGCTAGATACTGAGCTGTCCTTGAAACGCAGAGGAGGCAGACACCAAAAGAGCAAAAGTAATGCAGCTTGTATTTTCTATAGTAGAAGAATTTAGAAGCTGGTAAGTAGCTTTTTCTAATTTTCTCCTACTTCTTAAATATGTCCTTTTTCTTCATTTCATTTTTTCCTTGAATTTCTCCTCCCCCAAAAACCATTGATGCTTTTTTTTCCCACAGCATATTTTGTGATTCAGCATGGAAGTTCACTGCTCATTAAAATAAAACAAAGACACTGCAGGGATATTGTTGACCTAATCCCATCATTTCAGAAAGAAAACTGGTGCCACATGACTGACTAGATTACTCCTTATTTGATGAACCTCTGAGCTGTTTAGATGCCATCTCTTACTAGGAAGTTCTCTGTCCCATACTTATCTTGGGGAAGGATGCCCTGATGAGAGACTTTCAGCTGAAGTGTGTGTTGTTTGTATGGCATGGGATCTGCTTCACATACTTGGCCCTCAGTAAGACATCGAAATTGGGTTGGTTGCTCTGTTTCAGTAGAGTTACTTGCAGGCAGCAATTGGTATCACATATATTACACTTTGAAAATTATAAACCTGCTTCAGAGGAAACATCCCTTACAGTTCTTCTTCCATTCAACAGTTCTTAAATCTCAAAAGGCATGTGAAGAACAAATATACCTAAAAAAGCTGAAATACTTGGTTATTATGGCAGGAAGGCTGTAAAATTAATTCCAAACTATGCCAGTATGAAAAATGATCTTTTCTACCTAGTGACTATACTGGTAAATCATCTGTGGCACAGAGATATTTTGTAGTGTTCTGTCCCAGTAAGAGCTTGGAAGGAGCAAGTCAGAGAACTGAGGATGGCGTGCAACCACTGGAACAGGAGAACAGATCTATAGGATCCAGCGGTGCCTATACAGAGACTTCAGAAGTAAGCAAGTGACAGTGTAACAACAATTCAGTTCCCCATTTCTCAAGAAGACAATATTAACCTTGAGGAAATACGGCATCCTCATTTCTCATCCCCCTTTTGTTCCATGGGGTGAAGGCCTGGCCTCACAGAGCTCAGTGGCACTGTTGTACTGACCAGCAGACCCAATTTCCCTCTGCTCCCAGTTCAGTTGTGCTGCCCATTGCTTGAGCAATGTGAGAGGCAAAAAGCCATTAAGCTTGCTAAGCCCTGAACTCCTTTTGTGCAGTCAGCCTTTTGGCCTGAACCCCTACATAGAGGGTCCTGAGGGAAAGCACTTTTTTAGTCTCTTTGTTCATTCTTTTTGGTTTAGCATGCTGGAGAAATTACTTTGGTGGGATGGAGAGTGAAAAAGGAAAAGTGGAAGAAAAAAGGTGAGTGGGTGCAAATTATTTCATTATGAACTTTCCATGAAATAGCAATGCTAGAATTAGGGCTGAGAGAAAATTAATTTATGGCGGAATATTGTTGTCGCAACCATTCTTCAACCAGCCATGCTATAGGAAGATAAATAAGGCTCAAGCCAGATCTTCCCCTGGGCTTCCCTGTTAGATGGAAGATTTATGTGCAACTGGTACGTAGTCTGATAATTCCACTGTGTGACAGAACAAAGGTCTTCACTTGCAGTGTAGGATGTTGTTAAAGGCACCAATATTCGGAACTGGAGCACAGCAGGAAGCTGCCTGATGAGGCTGTTACTAGATTTCAGTGGCCAAAAGCAACTTGTTGATCTCTGTGAATGTGTTGCTCACAGCACAGGGTACAGGGCTATCTCATAGTACAGCAAACACCAGGCTTTTTTTCAGTGAGCATGCAGAAAAGCCAAGCTCTGTTTGTTCGTCTGAAAAATGCTTACACTAGCTTATTTTTTCCCTTGAAACTCAGCTTTCCTAATTCTGTGTGGGAAGACTTTTTTTTTTTCTTTTTCTTTTTTTTTTTTTTTTTTTCCAGGCTTTTTAAAGTAATATCAGTATTATAGTTAATGAGGCAGTGGAAAGCAAGCTGGTCCATTCGGTGTAGCTAATGACTCCATTCCCGCGAGCCTAATCAAAGATTTGTACATTTAATTGCTGTCAAGTCAGCTCTAACCACCTGCCATTTCTGCCACACCTGAGCTCCCTTCTCAGTGGCCATCTCTTCTAAGGGAAGGAAAACAGAGCTGCCAAGCAACCCTGAAATGGTGCTTTACCCTTAGAGCAAAGATCAAACAGTCTGTGTTGTCACTGAGCAATATGTATCTTAACTGTCTGTGACACAGATTTTTTTAGAAATTTGTTAAGCTTGTATTGGAAACTGGGGAAGTGAAAAATACACTGTTGACTGGACATGTCCCGGACTTACAACAGGTTTCTGTCAGAGGCAAAAGTAATTTTATTTGGCTTACCACTGAACAAAGTTGAACTACATTTATTTTCAGTTTTCTCTGATGGAAAATACCACTGTAGCCATTATTCCACTCCCACAGTGGGCTGATGGTGTATTTTGACCAATCTTTGTCCTCAGCATCATGATTCCTAAACATCCTGCCTTGTCCATAGAGAATTGATGCAGGAAATGTTGTGGGGCCACGTTCATTTGAATGTAAGAGATAACTCCTGTTCATTGTTCTAGATAAAAAAAAAAAAAAAAAAAAAAAAAAAGGAAAAAAAAATAAAAAAAAAAACCAGTTCCTGTTACAATACTGTGAAAATAAATATTTTTTCGTGATCCCAGGTGGATTAGCTTACCTGTATCCACGCAAGTGGGACTCCTAAGAGTTACATAGATATGTAATGTCATGTAAATCTTCAACCTTACTTTTAGAAAAGCTTTTAAAGAGGTTAGGAAAGAAGCAGTCCATTAAGTCACACTAAACAGTATTGGCTTCAAGATAACTGATCAGTTTTTGTTGTTGTTGTTGTTGTTGTTTTTAATGGTTTCCTAATGATATGAGAATTATGTGATTACGTACAGTTGGTCTGTCTGATCCTGTCTCACCAGTTGCTTTCCTGTTCTTGGCCACATAACAAAGGAATACAAGTGTAAGAGATATTGCAAGTATACCCAGGTGGAGATTCAAAGCTCCACAAGCACCTCTGATGTATGGCCCAAGTAAAAGCCTGGCAAGCATTGTTATCAGAGGAACAGAAACCAAACGGGTGCCCCAAACATAATAATGGTCTTAGTTGGAGATTACCATAAACCACACATACAGATCTGAGGAATGAGAGATATCACAGATTTTCATTCTCACAGAACTACTTGATTTCCTTTTTAAACAGACCACAGAAAGCAAAGACACTATTAAGATATACAGGATCTTGGACAGAATATGATGATTTTGAAGTGACTTGGTCCAAATATAAACTGAAGTTCTTTTACCAGTATTGGAAAATTTTCCAACAGCTTTTAATACAATTTACTTCAATTTTAGGATCTCTTCCTCTGCCAGAAGAGTTTAATTGGCCATGAAGTCCTTAGAGTTTTATATTATGAGTTGACAGATGCATAGCTTAATTTAGCAGGAAAACCAAAGAATAAATTTAAGGATCTGAAAACAACTGAAGTGCCTATAGTTATCTGTATCAGTCTGAGACCTTAGAGCTAAATTCTGCTGCTCAATTTAATATATGACTAACTAGAGTTGTACTGTACTGCAATACAAACATGAAAAGAACTTCCCTTTTTGTCCATTTTTGTGGTAATACTTAAAATTTCTGCTACAAATATACTATAATATCTTCAGAAAAATTAGTTACAGAGTGGGGAAGCAACTCTTTCCTCTGAGCTGCCAGATAACAGAGATTTGCATGCACACAATTGACCAAGATGCAAAAGTCAAGTGGGGTGCTGCCATGATAAAGTCTGTAGTTCCTGTAGTATCAAGGAGTCAGGTCCCAAAGATTTAAACCCTGAGGTTTCTACAGTTTTCTTTACTACTGAAACTTGCCAGGCAATGAAGAGGACAGAAACTTCTTCCATTGATACCAGAACCATCCTACTAGACATGGGAAAGCTAAGTTCAAGTCCATGAACTACACAAAAAGATTTCAAATGATTTTTCATTTCCTAGGGAAAATATTAAGGACTGACTGAAGATTCTGCATCCCTGCCTCAATCATACATTCCTTCACATACAGCATGTTTAAAGCTATTCTTTATATTGATGGCTTAACACTTTCTTTGACAATGTGGAATAAAGGCTTCAAATTACTTTTGCTTGACTCCATTCTGGGTAAGATTTTTAGTTGGTTAATTAAAGCTTATATGAAAGGTACAAATGTTCAGTAATACTCCATAGGAAAGCAGCAGCTTCCACTGAATCTTGCACAGGTTATAAGTGTATAGGGAGAAGGTCCAGGATGCCCCAGGTCATCTTCACTGGGGAAACAGTAGAGAAACTTCTTGCTCTGGGCTACCACTTGCATTTTGTCTGAGCAAGCTGTTGAGATATTTCATCAGAATCTCTTCTTTCACCTGTACCCATCTGATATTTGCCTCCAGGCATCTCCAAGAATGAGGTAGGATTCCTACTGCTGGTTTGGTGGTTCCCAGCAATGCTACCAAAGATGAAGCTGAGCCATAAAATGGAACACTGAAGATTTTCCTAGTGTGCATGAGGCCATAATGTTTGCAATGCTACTACAATGTAATAACGACAGTGTTTATGAGGAGATATATTTTCAAATGCTAAGATGCAGGACAGGGGTCTTTGACCTTCACTGAGCTATATTGTAAAATTTCTGACCACAATATATCTCAAAAGCCAGGATCTTTGTGGGATTAATAGAAGGATTCGACAAGCATTTTGTGTGTATTTTTGTGGATCTATTCCTGAGTTAGAGATGAGTGTGATAGTGTTCATAGGAGGAGCTAGGCAGAACTGAATAGAGACTCAACTCAAGCCATTAGTTCATGTACTGAAGTCAGAGCAGAGATACCTCCCAGCCTATTCCAGGTAGCTGGTGAAGGAGTCAGTCACATTATCATCACTTGTGGCATAGGTAAGTATCTGTAACACTCTTCAGATTTTCCTCCAGCAGATCTGTCCTCAAGAGTCTCATTCTTGACTTCCCTTATCTTCATAGGTGGGAATATGGGATATATAAGTACCCTAGGCAAGCAGTAGGGAAAGCCTTCAGGAAAACAATCATAGAACCATGGAATTGCTTGACTTGAAATGGATGTTCAAAGGTAATCTTGTTCATTTCCCTGCAATGAACAATTAAGGGACACCAACAACTAGATGAGGTTCCTCAGAGCCCCATCCAGCCTGTCTTTGAATGGTTCTGGGGATGGGGCATCCACCACATCTCCGATTCATTGCTTCACAACCCTTATTGTAAACCATTTTTTTCTTACATTCAATCTAAATCTTCCTAGTTTGTTTTAGTTACAAACAATTTCTCCTTGTCTTATTACAACTTAACCAGCTAAAGAGTCTGACCTTTTCTTTCTTATAGCCTCCCTTTAGATACAGAAGGTTCGCTTTCTGGTCTCCTTGGAACCTTTTCTTCTCCAGGCTGAACAGCTACAGCTCTCTCAGCCTATTGTTGTAGGGAGGTGTTCCATCTCTTAGACCATTTTTGTGGCCCTCCTCTGGACAGACTCCAACAGGTATACATCTCTCTCATGCTGTGGACTCCACATCTGGATGCAGCACTCCAGGTGAAGTCTCACCAGACAGGATAGAGGGGCAGGATCATCTCCATCAACCTGCTTGTCACACTTCTTTTGATGCAGCCTACACTTCTCTTGATGAGAGGGCCTAAACTAGCCTGTCTTGCTGATTTTGGGAAATAGTTGTCTCTGCAAGCAGATTCTTCCAAAGAGAGGTAGATTCTCAGATCAGAGAAGCACAGTCTGGATTCAGAGTAGCTGTAAATGTACTCCCAGGCATACTCAGCCTGATACCCATGAAGAGGGAGACTTTTCAGTAGCTGGCTAGAATGCTTAGGAGAAATGCCAGTCGCCTTACTCAGTTGGATGTTTTCTCCCTGCTCATCCAAAGCAATGAAAGATCAGCTGCTGATGGAAGTTACACAGTTCCAGAGGGGCCTTTCAGCCAGAGGCAT
The DNA here is from genome assembly GCF_019232065.1 of Centrocercus urophasianus. Taxonomy (NCBI): domain Eukaryota; kingdom Metazoa; phylum Chordata; class Aves; order Galliformes; family Phasianidae; genus Centrocercus; species Centrocercus urophasianus. The sequence continues at coordinate 25,294,578 of NW_024885532.1, forward strand.
CTCAGCAGTGAGTTGGGTAGATCAGGAAAAAGAGGAGCTCATCCCACCTATGATGGGATGAACTATGCCTCGTCCCCTCGAGCTGTGATATGCATGCGATTTGCTGAGCTGAAAGTCTTCATGCTGAACAATTAACAGCCCTTTTAAAAACTATGTATACTGGCTCAGTTCTTTATAAGTGGTTTTGTTATTTCTTTTCCCACTTTAGCTGTATTTATCTTGATACCACTTGACACCACTGCTAGAGCTGAAGACAAATACACGTTTGTTTCAATTTCCTTCTTAGTGTACAAAGAATGGGAAAGCCTGGAAAGTCTGCAGGATAACCTCCATAGATAGCAAAATCCATTCTAAACGGCAATGAAAACACAGAATCCTAATCAGGAGGGAGAGAGTATTTTCAAACGCAGTCCAAAAATGCTTTCTTGGACGGTAATGGAGTATCATGGTTTTTGTTCAGCTCTTCGCCAAGGGTTCACATTTCTCCCTGGGGTCCAGAAGCTGGAAATCACAAGCTGCTTGGCATAACTCCACCAAGACCTCAAAGCCCAACTGCATCCTCAGCACTGCATCCTCACAGTCAGCTGTTTCTACAGCACCACCTGAGGCGCCACAGGAAATTGATGAGGGATCAGCAGGGTAACCTGTTCTTGCACGGTGAAAACAAGAATCTTCAGGGTAGAGATCATTGGAGTCACAGCTTTCTCTAATTGGAGTTGAAAAGATTGCAGATTATCAAGGGAGAGAGGATCCTTGGAGCATAAAAGCAATATTATTAGCTCTCCTACAATGGCATTCAAATGGTAATTTAACCTTTGTCTGAGAGAATAGATTAAAGCAACAACTCAAGCAGTCTTTATTTTCTTCAGTGTCCCGGTTCATGTACCTGTTTTTCTGCCTGCCTGCATAAGAAGAGTTATGGAAAGTGAAGCCTCCAGGAGGCTAATACTTCTCCTTCTCCCCTGTAATTTAGTCACCTTCCTGCTGTCCTGTGAGAAGAGTTACTACCTGTGGGTCTGGGCAGGCAAATGCTGCCACAGGTGAGAACGAAACATGGAAGTATTGATACTGAGTGACATGGTTTAGTGGGCAATACTAGAGTATTAGCAGGGAGTGGATGGTTGAACTAGGTGATCTTAAAGGTCTTTTCCAACCTTAATGATTCTCTGAATCTATGATTTTAGGAAGGCTAAGCAATGGTAGCTGGAAGGAGCAGGACATGAGACAGTCCAGGATTCTTCACTCAGCCTTTCAGCCTACCATCAGCATTGCAAACCACTGCATTGGTTTTACTTTTTCTTACTAGGAAAATTTCTGCCAAAATTGCAGTTTCTATAAAATCTAAACTTTCCATGGTTCTTTTCTTTTTCAGTACTTTTTCTTCAGGAAAATCAACCTGTTCTTCTCTTTTAAAACCATTTTTCCACTAAACCACTTGTGCATCCTGAGAACAGTAACTGGTGTGTAGGGAGCCCTTGCAGACACATTATGAGAGGTATTATTGGTCTAGGAAGTTCAGCCCACAGGGGAAAAAGATCAACAAAAGGCACTGGAGTGCCAATACCTTGCTGAAGTATTAAGTGCAGTTTAAATTGAATTTACCACCAGTGAAATGCATTGACATACAGATTGAAACGTTCACATTTGAAAATAGCTGAACATTTTCTTTTAGTTGATAATGCTGAAACATGTTTATATTACATTTATGTAACAGTTTGGAGGAGACTTGAGATTCCTCACATAACATTAACCCGTTGACTTTCATCCAACTAGAGAAAGGAAAAAAAAAAAAAGTGGATTTCCATGTGGAAAATATTCTGAATTTCACTTCATTCTGTGAGTCATTTATTTTTCACTTGCATAAGAACACTTAACACCCACAAAAAAATTGTCACAAACCCATGGTCTCCAAGCATCCACAGCTGTCAGGAAGCTGCACGCAGAGAATGCCTTACTGGCTGCAAGGGAGACTCCCCACATTCAGCCTATGTTTCCATTACTGCCACTAAAAGACAATCTACCAGTGGTGGGTAGTAGAGTAGAATTTATGACGTGCGCTATCTTTTCCACAGCAATCAATGGAGTACATTCATTCAGAGCAATTTCATTCTAAATCTAACAGGAGAAAAATAGAGTATTTCCTTCTAGTTTTTTGTTTGGTTGGTTTTTGTAGCCTGGAGGCAGGTAACCCCAATGGACTCCATAACTAACTTAGAGTGGATTAGTTTGTCTGAGTGTACCAAATGAGCTGATGCCCAGTGAATCCCTTGTGATAAGTATCCATTGCTCAAATATTGCTAGAGGTGCTCCATTTGGGGGCAATCTACCAAGGAAGTTAAGAGCTGGACATCCATACGTGTATGCCAAAAGGGCTTCTGAGGAAACAGCATTGAACAGCCTCTGTCTTTCCTTTCCTGGCTCCGATACGAATCACAAGCTGATTCACTCTCTAAATGAGGGTTCAGTCAGTTTGAGGCAGAATCTTGGTGTTCAGAAGTCCAGTTCTAAAGCTGAAATGAATTTATGAACAAACAGTCTTAATGAGATACAGTGGGCAACTTTACTAATTAGTGTTTTTCCTCTGGGCTTTCCAGCACCTTTTACACATGCAAGAATGCAAATACATTGTAAAGTTGGTGTTGCCAGGATAGTACAAAGATGTAAATGAGAGATTTACAGAATCTTTTAATAATTAAAAAAAAACCAAACAGCGGAATGTGAGAAATGGGCAACCTTTATGTATGCATTCCCTTCTTAACCTCATTGATAACCTTCATGATGAAATGGAAATGTTTCATATCTGAATTGGTTTCAAAACCGCTTGACTGTAAGTTTTATTCTGGAAACAAATTACTGCTATGTCATGGTTAATACATTTATTTTCGTTCCCAGAAGAATGTTGGTAATGTTATTATTAGCATTACTATTAGCGTTACCTTGAGATGAGTGTAAAGTGTGTACCAACACCTCATAATATGATTTTGTACAGTCAGACTCAGTCAGCTGAGTCCCAGTTTTACTCTGCAAAGCAACATAGGTAAAGCTAGCAGTATCCTTCTAGCAGTAGGAGGTTTGTTGCAGCAAACCCAGGAAAGCTCCACAAACACTTGCTGAGCCATGTCCTACTCAGAAGAGCACACCATTCCTTCTCCCCTCCACCATGCCTGGTACCTCAGTTACTTCTGCAGTAGTGACAAGCATGGATTAGATAAAACCATTGAGATGTGGACACTGCACTTGCAATTTCATGGAATCAAGTCTCCTATTTACATCCCGTAGCTCAGAAATCTTGAAAACCTGATACAATCATGAGCACACAAATAAAGCTGTCAGTGGGATTCGGGGCTGAAAGTAATGAATATTGTAAACAATTGTTTAACTCCAGACTTACCACTGAAAGTCAACCTGTCAGTGTTCCTCCTATTTATCTTGCTTAGCCTTGCTTAGTTACTCCCACATCTGATATAGCTAATACTGGTAAGTACCTGTGCATTTTTGTGTCAAAAGGAAAAGAAATCTCATTTGAAAATGAATTATAGCAGTTCTCTACTAAGCACAAAGCCTGTTCAGTCCTTGAATAATCACAATTCAAGTAACTTTTTGATTCAATGATTCCTTGGGATTAAACGCTAATCTAAGTGTGGAAAGGGTATGTAAAAGCATTGGTGAACTGATAGGATAAAAAAATCATAGAAATGCCAGGAGAATTTAGAGGAGCAATTAACAGATATAAACTTGGTGTGACAGAGTGATGTAGAATTACAAGGCAAGTTGGTTGCCCTGTAATTACAGTATTGTACACTGAGCTGTTTTGAATGAGCTCTGCTGTTAAGAAGAAGTGAAGCCTTTGTTATGCAAAGGTGTAGAGCAAAAAAGAACTGACCTAGCTTTGCAACCAAACTGATATCCTCTTTTTAAATGAGTAGTACTGTCCCATTTACATACCATGAATATGCCTATTAATCTGTTTCAGGGTGGTAGTGCCTGGTTACACAAATGTTATAGTCAGATTTTGTTTCACTAGTTCAGTAATAGTACCTTGTCCTTGTTTCAGGCACAGTGATTGTCCCTGCATCTCAGTGAACCAGCAAAGAACAGAATTTACCTAGAAACACATAGGGAACACAGCCAGTCAATATCCCTCCAAAAGAGGTTTCTACTATCAGGGGGGATATGCTTTAAGGTTTGTGGCTGGAGCCACAAGAATATTTAGGTGCTGCACACAAAACAATGACTCTCAAATGACGAGCTCTGCTGCCACTGAACCCTGCCATCCTGGGGGGCCTGCGTGCTCAACAGCAGATTTCCTCAGGTACCTTCAGATCTGCTTCAGTACACAGGAGAACTTCAGTCTTTCAGGATCACCTTGTTCAGAGAGAGCAGAAGAGGTTTTAGGGAAGGTACAGGAGGGAAAGGACATGAAGTGGAGCTGCAGAACATGGTGCAGATCCATTGATGCCTGAATCTGGGATGGTGCAGAACAGAAGCTAAAATGAAGATTAGAGATACAGTCAATGGGAAAAGAGCAACAGGCAGAAGGAGGACACTGAAGAAGACTGAAACAGGCAGTTTGGGTTTTATCTCTTCTGGTTTCAAATGTTATTTAACCAAATGGAATCAAACAATCTCCAGCACAGCTCTTTCTCTGTGCATGCTGAAACTCTTGACTGCAGACATTGCCTCAGGATCTACCTTGCTTGTCCTCTTCCTCCAGTCATGAGTTCTCTGACATCCAGAAATGTTTGGAAGTGAATTTGAAGGGTTTACTGAAATGCTGTAGGCTTGGCACGAGGAGTGGTCATAGCAGGGTGTTGAGTTCCAGCTCTTCTCTCCTGGTCAGTCTCACAGCAGGTAATTCTGGCTCACAGGGATAAGGGGCTTGGTATCCCCCACTGTCTGGGGAAAGAAGAAAACTATGCTCTAAATATTGAGCTATTGGTCAGGAAGATGATGCAGTTTTCTTTATCATATGTTATTTGGAAAAAGTCTTAAAGGACCAACTCCAACAGAAGATTTAGAGCTGTGGGTTTTAAATGGAAGGAAATATTCCTTTTCAGACAGTAATTAAGCACTTGAGGTCTTGACAGAGACAGGATGTAAGACCCAACTTTCTTTGAGGCCATTTGTGAGATAAGATGGTTTTTCATGCAACTTTCAAGCAAGTGTTCTTTTCCCCCATTCACTTCAAAGGAACCCTCAGCATCTATCTGATATCCAGGAACTGAGCGACACTGACCCAAAAACCATTTCAAGGCAATCCTTTCCACTACTTTCTGTACCAATGATCAGGCTCTTGAAGACCTGTTGTTTCTGGTATGTGGACTTTTCTTTGTGATACACATATTGAAAACCAAGTAAAGTAAAGCACCTCCTAAATTCTTATCTTGGTTATTGGAACAGGGGGCCTTGCATCTGGCCAGGCTCAACACAAATCAAAGAGCACAGGGGGAGGAGCAGAGTTAGATACACAGCTCTTCATAATGCAGTGCCAAGGCTAATGGAGTGAGATGCTCCACTAACAAGCACAAGTACATCACTTTCACATACCAGAGAGGGGCAGATATGTTTCACTCTGCTCCCTCATTTACCACAGGTGTGCATGGCCTATATGTTACTTCTGTGACCGTGTTGCTTCCATGTTATTTGCTTGCTTTTTTCCAAAATAACAAAACCTTTGTGCTTATCCTTCTGCCTATGGCTTTGCATCTTCTGGTCTTCTGCAATTATCATAACAAGTGGTATGCGTTTTTCAGGAAGCCTGCACATCCTTGGAGTTCTAAATCCTCCTCCTGCTAGAGCTCTGTATTTATTAATTATGAGTAATCACTGTTAATTACAAGGAAATGCATACAATGGCTCCCAACTCTGCATGTCTGTGCAAAATACTTCACTAAGTATATAACCTTTGGCACCAAAGACTTGCTCTTGGGAGAATTAGGTATCAGAATGTATTTGTTTAAGCCTTGACTCACCAGGATGTCCACTGAGATAAAAGTCACTTTTCAAGGTCATCTCAGACCTTGTGACCTTTAGGCTCACTCCAGAATTTCGGAGACTTCCTGGTTAAATAAAGTTTATCAATGTTTGAAAGAATTTGGCCTCTGGCAAGTAAAGGTGAAAAGTCATCTATATCTGAATGTTTTCAGTGCACAAGCTTGACTGCAACCCTGAGTTTAAGTTTGCCCACCATATTTATAGCCTGAACAAAGCTGTGGAAGGCGTAGTGGGACTCAGCAGCACAATTAGAAGGGCATCAAGAGTGCTGTTAATTAAAAACCAGAGGACTGAATCAGAGTTTTCTGCAAGGGCCAGCTGGATGTCTCTTTGCTGAAGGCAGTGAAGATGCTCTGTTTCAGCTTTGTGAAGATGAAGGTTGGAGATCCCAGTGAGGGAAGCATGCTGTGATGCAGTCTCACCCCTGCTGGCACAGCTGTGTAAGTGAAGTTGCTATTGGAGGCAAATCCTGCTCACTTCTACTTCCATCACCTTGTGTTGTCAAAAGCACACTCTGTCCGTGGGTAAACCCAGTGAGGACTGCAGTGGCAAGAGGTCAGATGCTGCTGCTCATAGTCACTGGCACAACACCTGGAGGTGAGTGGGGCAGATTTTGATCACGGTTGCACAACTGTCCCACTATAATAGCATTACAGCCTTCGGAGGTGTGACCCCAGCTTTACAGTGGTGTGACTGAAGTCACCATCTGACATGAGAGTTTCACTGACTCATCCAAGGCTGTGCTGATTCTTCAGATTCACATTAGTACCATTTCAAATCAAAATTCACTGAAGCAGGCTTAAATTAACTCAACCCTACCCATGAGATGACTACACCTACTTAAGGTAAGGGACAACTCAGCTCAATAGCTGACTTTTCTCTTTTATTTCCCTGTTTAGATCAGCAGTGTCAGTGACCCCAGTGTTACCTCCTACACAGTTAGCAGGTGAGTAGAAAGATATTCAGACATTTCCAAATCTCTCTGTGATACACACACAGGTGTGATGAGCATAAAATAGATCTGTGTCACTGAGAAAGAGGTGGCACAGGTCGCCCCTCCTTGTAAGAGCTGAAGGGCTCATCAACATGAACTGAGTCTCCTGAGAGTGAACTGCTTTGAAACCAGTAACCCACTATTCATACCCTTTCAAGACAGCATTTTTTACCAACACCATGTTCGGTGTGCTTCCAAAGGGCACCGAAGCCATGGGAACACTGGAATGGGATAGTGCCTTTCCACCCTACCTCCTGCTGCTCCTCAGCCCATAAAAGAGTCCTTCTAGCTGTGACGTGGCTGGCAGCATGCAAGAGACTTTGCCAAGTGCAAAGCAGCACCAGGGAGATGGCGGCACGCCATGCGGTGCATCTGAGGATGGCCGAGTTCAGCTGTGGGGACAGCCTGCAGCCAGTAGATCTGTGCTGGGAGAACAAATGCTGAAAATGTATATTCTCTGGATTTCAAATTCATTTGAAGAAAGAAAAAAGATTTTACCATGGGATTGCTGTATGTCTTGCGCAGCGTTCTGATTTTTCTTTTTTCTTTTTCTTTTTTCTCTTTTTTTTTTTTTTTTTTTTTTTTTTTTTTT
>NW_024885532.1:25302257-25335784 GCF_019232065.1 Centrocercus urophasianus
GAGGGAGCCCTTTGTTGAAATCTTGGCAGCCCATCTCTGCCAGGAAGACAGAACTGCTCTGTGCTGAGCTTGGCACATCTTCTTTGCGGCATGTGGGGTGTGCAAGGCAGTGGGGAAGGCTGCCATCTCATGGTGAGCCTTGCATGCTCAGCTAGCCTACCTTGCAGCTGTCTTCCAGGCCAGGTTGCTCCTCAGCAAATGTTTTCTCAATAAATTATGTGTACAGTCCCAGAAGAAGCCAGGATATTTTACCCTGAGCTTTGTGCTTTAGCATTTAGACTAACCCTGCCAAAGCACAGAGTTGTCTGGTTTCTTGCCTTTTCCATGTTTTGCACGAGAGCAAAATGGTAGTTATGAAAAGCCATGGGGGCAAGGCCCATCCGAGGAGAGGTCAATCATCACAGATGGTTTTAGCGGCTACTTGAGACCAAAATGCTGTTGTCTTTGACTAGCTTTGCTGAGTCACAGCCCCAAATGGAAACTCCCCTGGAACCGCTTGTGGGTTGCAACTTTCAATTTTGGGATGCTTTGGTATTCATCACTAACCTTCAGCTGTGGCTCACACATCCTACACTCACGCTTGCTGTCTGTCCTCCACTTCCTGAAGACATACCGGCGCTCGCCCAAGATGGGCTGGAGGCTATCAGCTGTGGGCTCCCTTTGCACACCATGGGACATGGCAGCTCTGTAGCTGGCATTGTGGTGTCTTCAAAAGTCTCCAGAGAAAGAAATCTGCCACCAAAATGTGCTTTGGCCAGTAAGACCCTCTGCACAGAATGGAAACACTGTCCAAGTTATCAGCATTAACAGTTCCCCAAACTATCTCCTGAACATGCACTCCATGAACATGTACATGTGTATGCAGTCTCAAAAGTGAATGCACTCCTGAGTCCTGCATCTGAGAACTTCTGAAATATATTGTGGTTGATGAAGAAGATGTAATTTTTCAAACTTAAGCTCTGTCTCTAGAAGACTTCTGTAGTAAATCTTACATTTCCCCCCCCCGAAATATAGTTTAATATATAAAAATAATGAAATAAGGAAATGAAATAATACAGGTACTATTTTTACAAGCTGTTTCTTGGAGCAGTGGAAGCCCAGGGTAGTGCTTAGTGTAAGTGTGGGATCAATTTCAGCTAAAGGGGTGTAGGCTGCTCTATCTCATATGTTTTGCCTATGGGTATTTTGGATGGATTGGGAAAAATAGAGAGTAGAAACTAATTTGCACTTTTTGAAATATAGTAACATTTTACAGGGCATATATACTCAATTCATAGTCTTCACAGCTTTTATTTGAGTCAGCAAAGGGTATAAAGATGTCGAAAGAAGCTTCAGTAATGGAAAAAAAAACAAACTGTTGTGCTTTACATCAGGATTTTCCTCATTTCCTTGGTGTTTCTGCACAAATATAGAAGGCAAGGCCTCTCCAGGTGTCCCTCCTTGTTATTAGCTCAGCAGCAGTGCTAGTTTCTCTATCTTAATCAGTGTGTTTCAGTCCTGCCTTGCAGTCGTGTCTCCCTGATCCTTTCCCCTCAGCACCAATTTTGGTGCTTCTCAGCTCTGTGTATTTGGTTGTAATGACCCAAATCCTTTTCTTTCCTTCCAGAAAGGAGAGCAAACAAATAAAGAAACAAAAAACCCAACCAACCCATCCAACACAAAAAAGCACCCCTCTGTTTTTAGATGGCAGCCACATACGTAGCTAAATCTCCACACTGGGAGGCAGCAGCACTAGTCAGGGGTGAGAAAGCTCAGGAAGCTCTCAGTCAAGTTTGTTGTGAAAAGTCAAAATGTGTAACTCTGTGGTGAGGAACAGGATGGTACACGCTCCCAGGAGAAGGGGTAATGGTGTTGTTACTTGGTATATCAGCCTCTGAGGTTAATCCAGCTTGAAATGTTCTTGCGTTCTTGGGTCCCACCAGCCTCACCACTCTCATAGCACCTCCTTGGCTGTGCCAGGACAGCCACAGGCAGCAAACTATCTCAGGAGAAGGTTGAGGCTGAAAAATTAATCTGCTTACAAAGATACAAGTAGATGGATGAATAAATGGGATAATAGATTCTTCTTAGAATTTATAAGATTCTATAAGATATAGAATTCTTAGATATAGATAGAAGATATAGAATTATATCTTATAATATAGAATAGAATATAGATAGAAGATATAGATAGAAGATATAGAATTCTTCTTAGAATTTATAAGATTCATAAGGAAAGGACCAAACATGCCTGGCCTTTGCCACATGAAATTTGACAAGACTTCCTCCAGTGCTCCCACGTGGACAGGACACAGGGAGAGGTTGCTTCTGGTATTCATTGCATATGGTGGCTCTCTCTCACCATGTGCTGTGTATTGGCTCAAGCTGAGCTTGCAGGATGCTGGAGGGGATGCAGGCGGCCCTGCCAGCCCCACTGCACTGTGCAGATTCCTCGGAGCAGTGCAAGTATTGCAACACAGTTCTGCTGCAGGGGGGAGAACAAGACCTGCAGCACTACAAGCTTTTAAATTGGCACTGAAGGGCAAAAAGTTGATGTTCTTCCTGTAGGATTGCTATTCACACACCACAGTTTAACTTCTTCAGCATGAAGATGAATTCTCCCTGCACATACACTATACAAATCTAGCACACTATGAGCATATTATGCACTAGTTTTCTATTAAAATCTTGTTTATGAGAGAGGGATAGGGAAAAGCAAGAGTGATTAGCTAAAAAGAACCTTTTCCTGTGGAAAATCTACTTTCCTTCATACTGGTAAGAGAAGTAATTATTCCACATACGCACCCACACATCCTGCTCTCAGTTTGGGATGTATGTCATAGAATCACAGAATCAGTAAGGTTGGAAAAGACCTCTAAGATTATCTGGTCCAACTATCCACCTACCACCAATATTTCACACTAAACCACATCCCTTGCAGTGTCCTTCACATGTCTCTCTGGCCACCCCTCAGCCTAGAACACGGCATGTATTGGTGCTGACCCACAGCCTGCAGGTATGTGGGCAGGAACCATCTCCCCCCACAGCAGTGGTCTTGGCTTGACAGGCCCTGGAGTCACCTCCCTGTCATTCCATGGACTGCTGAGAAGCTGATGGGGCTGTTTGTTTTTCGGATATTTGAGGGATCAGGTGGATGTCAGAGCTGGTTGCAGGAGTGGGATGGGAGCACTGTCCTGGGTGAGGGTGAGATGAGAGTGAGGGAAGGGAAAAGAACTGTGCAGCTGGGAGCGAGGACCTGTAGGACTCACTTGGTAATCTCTCAAACTCTTGCCCCATGCACAAATGCCTGGTTTGGGTGGGTTGTGGGTAGTTCATGCCACTTTCTGCACCCCCTCATCGACTGTTTTAAAATAATCTGCACGGTACAAGTGAACAAGGGGTTTTTTGATACTGCTGGAGAACAGGTAGGAAGACACCATTCTGAAAATGGAAAAAGTTGGAGGAATTTGTCTTGGGCTGGCGTGGAACAAGAAGGGGCAAAGAAAAAGGGATGCATGCTGAAGTGTGTGCATAGAGGAATTAGGTGCTTTTTTCCCCCTTCTTTCGGCAAAGTCAAGGGTGTGGAAATGAAACTGCAAATGAGGAACAGGCTCTCATGTCTGAGCTAGCAGGGCATTTCCAGTATACTTTGATGGCTCTTGCAGGAACTGATTAAGAGCTGAAGCAGGTTAAGAAAAACCCCAAGTTACCACTATAAAATTTTTCTGTCCTTGCAGGTAAAATGGGAGCTATGCAAAGGCAGTACCTTGAAGTTAGCACCAGCTGGGTACCCTTACGTGTATGTATTTTAACACTGTGGAACATGAGACAGACTTGCTGAGCTCCTGGGGTGCCAGTCACACACAGGCATGCTTGAACTGGCCTTTGGCACGGGGCGTGTGGGGGAGCACGAGGTTTTGGAGATCCTCTTGGACCTGCCAGCCCTGGAGCTGTTTCTCAGCAGCTGGAGGGCTGCCCGTTTGAAGGTCTCTTAACGAGCAATGTAGTGTCTGGCAAGTAACTTGTCTTCAAGTGAGTGTGACTAATCATGAATCTTTTCAATAATGCTGACAATCCAGTCTCTCCTTTCTCACTCTGCCTGAGCCCACTGAAATAGGAGTAAATTGGCCTTATTCTGGCAAAGGCAGGAAATGATAAAGAGCCCCTAAAAGGTTTCCAGTGCACCATGCCTAGGTTTTGCAGCGAATGTAATTATCAGAGTTGTTGTGTGTGAGTTTTGAGAGAGCTAAATAGCTCCGAAGCTATGAAAGATCGCACTCTGCCACCATCCCCTGAACCATTTGCCTGAACCCCTAATTTCCCTGCTTCACTGCTACACCGTGCCCCTGCAAAGGCAATAAGCCAAAGCCTATTAGAGTTCTCAACTCTGTGTTAATGGTTTGTCTGATTGGGTATATCCTACTGCCCGAGTAGTAGAGCTGGAATGCAGCACTTAGTTACTGGACTTTGGTAAAGTTGACCTACTTTATTTGATTGAAATCTTTGACTGAGATCTTTGTTTCATTCTTTGGTGAGTTCCCTTGGATGGCTAAGGAAATGGAAATGCAATTGAGTCTTGTGTCTAATGCAGAAGCTAGTCATATTATTTGTTCTCTGAACAGAATGGAGCAAGCACTGTTTCTCCAAATTAAACCTGCCTGTAAGTGAGTAATGAAGAAAAAGCAGAGGGCCTGGGAAACTAAACCCAAGGAGAAGAGGCTGGGGAAGAATAAGTGAGCAAAGGAAATTGTGTTGTGAAGGAATAGTTCTCAAAATTGTTTCTAATATTACTGAATGGGACTTGGAGACTGAATGATGTTCCAGGTCTAAGTCATGCTGCTTGATGTGGCTGGCTGATGATGTGCTCAGTCCTGGAGATCTCATCCAACTCTTTCTAATTACAAAGGCTGCTCTGAAAGTAATGCCTCCCATTTTATAAAATAATAATATCAGAGGTGGATGTTGATGGTATGGCAATAGAGGCTGAACTTTCCGCCAACTTTCTGTCACATGTTGTTGCCATGTGGTGGATGGCAGCAGAGGAGCAATCCAAGAAAATGGTTTTTGACATGGAAGTGTGCATGAAGCAAAAGTGTGTTGTTGACTTCCTCCAAGTGGAACAGATGGCACCCATTGACATTCATCAGTGCTTCCTGAACATTTATGAAGGCCAAAGTGGATATGAGCATAGTGAGGCAGTGAGTGGTGCGTTTCAGTATTGGTGACAGTAACAATAGGCAACCTCCTCTCATGCAGTTTTTTACAAGCATGGCATGCAGGTTCTTGACTATCACTGGTGAAAATGCATAGCTAATGTTGGTGACAATGTAAAAAATAAAATAAAAAAAAGTCTTGTAGCTGAGAATTTGCTTTGTCAAACAGTGTTACTGTGCTCTTTTTAGTTGTTTTAGTTTCTATGTAAATAAATAAAGGGCATTACTTTCAGAGCAACCTAGATACATCCATATGTATTACCTTCCCAGAAAAAAAATGTATAATTCTCAGCAGAGGAAAATTTGTAGCGCTTACTGACATATTAGGACCATTGTCTGCCACTGTGTTTCTGCCTTGTTTTCCTTTTTTGTACCCTCTATTGCTTACCTCTGCTTGAAATTTCAGCCTCTCCATTCCCATGATACTTGCAGTAGTTAAAGTAATTCCCAATGGAGTATGAGGATGCTCTTCCTTTCTCTTCCTCCTCCTTCTTTCTGGACCACAGATTTTCAGCGGTTCATCATGAATCCATCTAAGAGGATAGATAGGAAGTGATTTTATAATATACAAATCCTACCAAACAGAACAAGTTTAGTGGATTTCTGCTGGATTGGAACATTGCCACCTTTGACAAACCTTTGCAGAAAGCATCAGTGGGATTTAAGTTACTTTATTCAGGTTTAGTTATTCACAATACTTACATCATACTGATGATCAGACAGGGCTTACTTTCTTGTCACTGCTTTGAAAGAAGGTTAGAGAACAGAGGTTTGAATATACTGTTGGTCTAGTAAAGGAATGGATGCTGCTCTCTTTGAAGCTCACAGCCAACCCCACTGCTGGAGGAACGTTTAATGTATGTGTGTTTCTTGGAAGGAAGAAACGTCAAATGTTGAAAACTCAAGAAAAACAAATGACTCTGATGTACCCAATACATAGTTGGCTTAATGGAAATGAGACTGCAGAAAGGACTGAGCTTACCACAGGCCACAGAAGGAAGGTTTGCTCTAGTAAAGAAGAAAAGGAATAACAACTTTATGTGAATAAAAATTCTAACTCTGCATCTCAGGGAAATTCCTATCTCTTCTCATTGTTTGCTCGATCTGTTCTTTGAAGTTTGATTACTTCCACTTCAAGACTGAAGAGGTTTAGCTGTTGTAGACTGTAAATCTCTGTTCAAGAAACAAATACGGTATGTTTTTCCCTAACATCAGGGGATATTTGAATTCAGGATATATTTGAAGCCTTGTAGTATTTTTGAGAGATTATTTTTAGTCTTGTAAGTAATCATCTGTTCAACTACAACAACAACAAAAAAATAATGGTTTTCCTAATTTATATTTTAACTATGTTAAAATTTCATGCAGTGTCAGGACCTGAAGCTCTGTTTGATGCCTTTGCTTCTTTGCCTCATTTTGTTTTACACACACAGCATCCAGATTTCTGCACTAGTTGGTCTTTCTGTTGTGGCAGTTTGGTGTAGTTAAATGCATGTGAGATGAGAGTAATTTCTGTTTCTTCTGGAATAACGCAGACACATCCACCAACCAGTGAGTCATAGGATCATAGAATCACCAAGACTGGAAACCATCTGCAAGATCATCCAGTCCAACCGTCCACTTAACACCAATATTTCCTCACTAAACTATGTCCAACATCTACAACATCTACATATTTCCTGAACACTCTGAGGATGGTGACTCCGCCACCTCCCCAGGCAACCCATTCCAGCACTTGTCCCCTTTCCACATCTGCAAGCTCTGCTTCTTATGAAATTTGGGAACCCACAGGTCTCAGATCCCATGAGGAGACTTAGGATTTCATATCCCTCTGACACTGGGATAGAAAAGAGGAAGAGGGAGAATGGTGATGGTATCAGAATATAATCTTTTAGCAGAGGGTCCTAACATTCAGAATCATCACTGATAAAGGCATTAATGCTGTCCCTCCATTCTCCTAATCAAATTGTATGACAGGGAAATCATTATCCCAGGACTATTAAATGTAAATTTAGTTAGATCAATGCAAGAGCTCAGACAGAGCTGTGATGGAGTGCTCAGCGAAGGTCTCCATGTGGTCAGACAAGCTCATGCTGATGGTAGCTGCGCTTGTGCTTAAGATTGTGGTGAATCACCCTCCCCCAAAATTTATGGTGCTGGAATATTAACCCTCCCCATTGCCTGTCGTTGGCTTGTACATCAGTTTGTGTCTTTCCACATTGTGTTTACTTGTAACTGTTGTCTTCATTCTTGCATCTGAATTTCCTGAATGTTAATCCCTGCTTCTACTCTACCTTCATGCTTTATGTCTTCCTTGTTCACCTTCAAGAATGTGTTTTTCTTAGTAAAATTCTCTTTCTATTGAGGATACAATAGAAACAATGTCTGTACAGTGACTAGTCCTTTGAATGTTGTGGTCTTGGAAGCAGTCAGTGAGGCTAATTCTTATTCTCTTGAAGCCAATATGTTTACAGTGATGTGAGCACCTGGAAAAACAGAAACACTGAGGAGTATTTTATTTTCTATTTTTCTCCATGAGGTTTAATACAGAAAAACTGTGGAGAAAGCTGAACAGGAATTTTTGCCTTATTTTTTTCTATTAAATTGGGTAGTGAAGAATTTTTTACAGAGAGAGATTATGGGGCGGATTGTCAGTGGGTGAATACTGATGGTCAGAGCTGAAATTCAGAGATATTAACATCTAGAAGTCCTCAGATGAAATCCATTTAGCCTGCTGTACTTTGTGTCCTTCTCTACTTTGCTCACCTCTCATAAAAGCATCTTCTCTAGGGGCTAGATGGCATATCAATGAATATTGACCTTGTAGTGTAAAACACAGTTCCCAAATGGCATAGCACACATATCATTAGCAACATGAGAGCTACATCAAAGTTGTAGATAAATGTTGCTGAAAGAGCCTAACTTTTTTTCCCCTTAATATTTTTGTATGCAGCTCTGCGCAGAGCTGCTGCTGCTGCTACGTGTGGTATCGGAGCAGACTACCCCAGGAATCCCTCATGTCTTTACTTTGAAGTTTGCCCTAAAGTATGGCTGCAAGCAGATTTATGCTGTTCTTTTTTTTTTTTTTTTTTTTTTTTTTTTCCTGCCTTCCAGTTATATTAGGCTTAACTTTTGGTATGCAATGTCTTATCCAGTGTGTATTTGCTTTTGGAGCAACAGGGTGAAAAACACTGAGAAACGAGCGGGCCTGGGGAAAAAGCCCTCAACATTAAGGAAATGAAAGAGCTCTCAGACCTGAATGGATATAGATATTTTACACCCTGACATTTCAGTGGAGTTTAGTGTTCAAATAGCTGATTTAGTGCTAAGTGCAATATCTGATGAGCCCCAAATAGTGTGAGAAGAAGAGACTGCGTGTACAAAGGGGATCCAGACTTAAGCCCATGTTGCTTAGTGTTCACCCTCAAGGTTTGAAATATCACAGGGAATCTTACTAAAATGACAGCTTCATTTCCATGTCATGCACAGTATATATTACACCTTGTGTAAACTGCTGTAAGGGCACAAAACACTTTTCTTGGATCCGCAAGGCACAGAGGAGCTTTGATATCTGCTCTTTGATGCTGTCAACTGTGAGAGACCTTCACATGTAGGAAAAGGAAAATATTAATGTTGAGTGCTGGCATACACTGATCTGGGAGGAGAGTCTCGCTCTTAAGAGCATTTTAAAATGCATAATTTTAACTGTTTCATTGAATTTGTCAAGAATTTTGGTGTTCTGGCAATGCAGGAACACCGAGGAGGAGATCCATGCTGAGTAAAATCATGGAATCATAGAATCATGGAATCATTTGAGTTGGAAGGGACCTTTAAAGACCATCTGGTCTAACTATTCTGCAATGAACAGAAACACCAACAGCTCAATCAGGTGCTCAGAGCCCCATCCAGCCTGACCTTGAGTGTCTCCAGGGTCAGAGCATCCAACATTTCTGTGGGTATGGGTAGTAGAGTAGTGGGGTTGCAGCCATGCTGTCTTGGAGGGAATGAGCAGTGAGTGCTGATCTTGCAGGGATAGCCCTCTGAAAAGGATACACTCAGTGTAGGTAGAGCTGGCTTGGTTCACCTGGTTTGAATGACTCCCAGTTTACACCCTGAAATAAGAAGCAGGTCAGTTTCAGTTACATGTCTCAGAACAGACAGGCAGCTGCTGAACGACTCTGGAAAGTCCAACTAAGCTTTGCAAAGCTGCAAAGAGGAACAGGATTTCCACTGAATACAAACTATGTCAGAGCTGGGACCTTGCTTTCTGCAGGATGCATGCAAAGGCAGCTACTGCAAAGGAGAGTATGTTACAAAAGCTCGTGAAGCTTGTGAAATACAACTGGCCCTGATTGTCTTTCATGCTAGTCTAAGTTACACACAGTCCAGAACACTCTGTTTCTCAGAAATTAGGACAGCGGTCCAGGAATGGGAGCCAGCCCCGAGTCTCCTGCCAGTAGAAAATGTAGAAAAATGTGAGCACAGCAGTGTATCAGTGACCACAACTTAATTTCTCTACATAAAAAAAGAATTAGCATTTTTGTGGGAGGAAAAAAAAAAAAGACCCCAAATGCCATCACTTTCACTGTTAGGGTGACTCCATTATTATTTTAAATGATGTAACCCAAGGAGTGTTTTGTAAATAACCAAGCCTGATTATTCAGAAGGCAAAGAAATCAGTAACCCACTTTGTTAATTCTGCCCTGTGGTTGTCTTTGCTGTATGTTCATCATGAACTCTGTTCTGACTGTGTATCAGGTATAGCACACTGAACAATTGCGGGAAAGTACTGCGTTCTGTATTTAATTCCTTCATCTGATATTTTAAAACTTTCTTTAGTTTTCCTCCGTGACAAGAACTGTTGTTTATGCTGTGGTTTGAAACTGTGATGGAGCCCCATTCCCCAAAGCCTTAGACACAGCCAGAAGGCTGCAAGAAATCTCTTGGATTTCATCTACTCCTGTTTTCAAAACATCACGAGCGAGAGGAGCTTTGCAAGCGGTAGGCTGGCTGTGCATCTTTTGATCATTCAGAGTGAGCTTTAATTTAAACTGGCACTTGTAGTTGGTAGCATCACGTCGACAAAAAAATAAATCGCTTCAGGTAATTTTGTGGTTTCTCATTTTCTGAAGCCTGGCTTATTTAGTGGGAGGCTTAGCGTGAGCAGGGTAATCTCATTTAGTATAGTTATATGCTAGAGCACCGTTGCCTCTGTGCCATGGTGTAGACTGTGTCGTACAGGGTTGCTGTTGGGGAAAACTCTGAGTGGTTTGTGGTGCTGATAAAGCAGCAGGTGAACTCACTGCAGCACATCTTTCAGTATGGGGAGGAGGCCCTGGCACAGCTGCCTAGGGAAGCTGTGGGTGCCCCATCCCTGGAGGGACTCAAAACCCCGATGGGGCCCTGGGCAGCCTGAGCTGTTGGGTGGGAGCCTGAACGGAGCTGGATGGGCTTTAAGATCCCCTATTAACTAAGCCATTCTGTGCTCTGTGATTCTATGACTGTGTTTCCCAAGGTCTTCCGGTTGGTATAGCTGTGGGACACCCCGGGATGAACCAACACCTGGCGACCTCTGAGTGTTCTTAGGGACTTAAGCCTATCAAAACTACAAGCAGCTGAAAGATAATGTGTTAGGAATCTCAATTACAGCAAGCACAGCCAGACTCTGGGATAATCATATCAGTGCATTATTAATGACAGCAGAGCTTGTATGTCCTGCACGCATATGCACTCATATCTCACCAATAGATCTGTCCATGTGTGGTCCAGCCACTGTGAGCCGACATCATCCGTGTCACTGGTGGTTTGTCTTTGTTTATAAGGCAAGTAGTAAATTATACAGGATAGTAGTATTTATTAAGCTGACATTTCATACATAAAGACAATGTGTTACTGGCTGCATTGCGCCTTCAGTTCTGAACAGCTTTTCTTACCTCAGTGTTTGAACTGGCAACATGCACACAAGTAGAAGGTCAGACAAAGTTTAAGCTGAAATACTTTGTACCATCTTTTCAAGTGAATACTAGAAACTTAAAGAAATACACTCTGTTCAGTTTCCTTTCTGCTCTTCTAGTGTTTTAAATTATGTCTGAGAAATGCCAACTAAAATATGTTAGAAGAAACTTTCCATTTCTTACCCCTGGATGTGGAATGGTGCCGTTTTATTTCATGGGTACTCTCAGGAAAGCTCTTCCCCCTGTTTTTCTTGGTTGCTCTCAAAGCAAAAAGGGAAAGATGAATAAAGGTACATAAGTGATGAGATAAATACAGAAATGCTTGGGAATGTAGAGCCGCAGTGTACTTCAACCGTTGCTTTTAATCACCACCTGCACGTTTTATTTTGCACTCTATTTTTGAAGAATGGCTTTGTCTATTTGAGACCACTTGGCTCCTTCTGAAACAATAGCGAAACAATGGTCAATTCCAGGAGAAAAATACTATTTCCACCAGGAACAAATTCTTCTTACTTGAGACTAAATCTACACTTCCTCCAGCTCTGCTCTCCTCAGACCCAATGATGGACTAACAGAGTGTGACTTTTGAAGTCATTTAAAATGCAATTGCAGAACACACCAGAGAAAGTCATTTAGCAGCATATCAACAGAAGGGCAGCTTGTAAATCTAATAAGCTTCTTCCATTTCTGATTTCTAGGACCCCACTATTAACAGCATTATATTGCCTCTGGCAATATCTGACACTCGCATATGGCAGTGTACCAAATAGTCTATTAGTATGACAGGTGCATTTGAGAAAAGAGTAACTCTCTCGTCCCCCTCAGATGCATAGATGAATTGAAGACTGTCTGGAGCAAAGCTCACTATTTACTCTTTTCCTGTTCTCATGCTGCTTGTTAAACCAGTATGATGTAAAACCGAGGTATAAAACAGCCTGCTGCACCAAATGTAATTCAATAGCCTCACTTCAAAGGTAAGTATGTTGTTGACTTTCTGTTGGAATTAACCTATTTCAGACAGCTCTTTGTAATTACAGAACCATAATGTGGAACCTTCTGACCCATGGCATGTAGTTGGTGAAAGCCAGTGATTTTCACTTCGTAATGCAATCATCTCAGAGAGTGGAAAGGCAGTACTGGTGAAATGCAGGTCTAATCAAGAAACAAAGCATGTCTGATACCAGTCTTGAAGCAAGGAAATCTGGCATTTTAAGTGTGCCTTGGAGAGGAGTCTTTGGGGAATTCATATCCTCTGATTTGGATCTTTTCTAAGCCCTAATGACACTATCTTGAAATAAATCTTCCCTGAAGCAGATGCTTCTTCCAGTATACCTATATAAACCTTTTGTTTCAGCACACACAAAGAACACTTCAAGTTAAATACTCTTCTAGATGGCTCTTACAGGCTGTCAGCATTAAGTTTCATAACAAACAGATGTTCATATTTTATAAACCTCCTCCATGAAAGACTTCCAGTATTTTCTATTTCAACAGAGGCACAATGGAAAATTATAAGGATCTAGAAACAGTACTCCTGTGGGATCTTGAAATGACTAAACTCGACTCCACTGAAACACATCTACAGCTGTGGGGATAACTGTGGGAAGAGGTGGATGGGGAAGATTCGATAAAGGCCAAAAGTTTAACATCCTGGTGCTGGAGAAGTTTCTACTGGTAGTGGAAAGATGCAGCTGCTTTAGTGTTAGGAGCTGGAATGGGCTGCCAAGGGAGGTGATTGTCTCACCATCCCTGCAGGTGTTCAAGAAATGTTTAGATGTTGTATGAGGGACACGTTTTAGTGGCGAAACAGTGGTGACAGGTGAACAGTTGAGCTGGATGATGTTGGAGGTCTTTTCAAAAGGTAGTGATTCTATGATTCTGTGGTAGAGGCACTGACTTTGAGACCGACGGTTGGGAGAGGAGGCTAATGGCTATGTAGTAATTCCAGGGTATGTAACAGAGCTGTGAGCCAAATAGCACACACCTGAGGTCAGCAGCAATGTGCCATTTTCTCTCAGCCATGGTCCCAGCCATATTTTAAACACAGAGCCCTCTAGGATGCTGACTCTGAAGTAATGGGTCTGCTGGGGCTGGTCCCACCTGAGGCTACACGTCTGCTGCAACCACAGCCTCCAGGTTGGTAATTGACTGGAGACTGGTATGCTGTGCTGCAGGGCAGAGATGGAGGACAGAGTTCTGAGAAGGGGCTGATAAACCTCACCATCTGAAGACATGTATGTTTGTGTGCTGCTGTGCAGACAGCCACCCTAACACCCTTCACCTAATATCGAAAACAATATCCCTGCCACCAGTTTTCTCTCTGAGACAAGACATTCGAGTCATAGGAGCAGCTAAAGGAGCCCCTTTCCATACTTCTTGTTCATTACTGCTAGGGGATGAGGATGCAGCTGGCTTAAAAGGGGTAGTCCCATGCTATGCCACCTTTCCAAACACTGTGTTTCTGCCATCTTCCCTCTGTGGGTGCCTCTGTTTGTAGAGTCATACTTCCAGTCAGATCAGGGCTAACTGAGATGAAACCAGTCTTTCTCAAAACAAACTGAATCCCCTTTTTTCCTACTGGGTCAGCTCATTGATTTAGCTAAACAAAACAAACAGGATGCCAGGTGCAAAGGGAGGAATCTGAGGACCTCGTTGGGGTGGGAGAAACATTTCTTTGTCAGTGATGCAATCCTAAACTGGTATTAAACAAATCTGGAACAGTGGAGATGAAAGGTTTTCCTACTCTGTGCTTTTTAAAAGTCCCCAAAATATAAAGGAATTTCCTTGAATGTATTTTATCAGTATTAACTAACACTTAGTCAAATAAAGGAAAAAAAAAAGGAAGTAGTTACCTTAGAAGAGATGATAAAATCTTATCACGCTGAAATCTATGGACATTCTTTTATTGAATTCACAGGAACTAGGATTTTACCCTTGAAATGAGCCCTGCCTTGATCAGTTTGGACTTGTCATTTCAGTCACACTGGGCTCTTACTGCTCCTTGACAAGACGAGTAGCCCTAACCCTTCCAAGCTTTTTGTTTTTCTGAAACCTTGCAGAAAGCCGATTTCAAATTTCCTTTGCATGTACATTTAGGTGCTTTTAGTGAGTATTTACTTTGTGCTAACAAAATGAATTGCGTGAATATTTGTGCAAAGCAAAACCAGGGTAGATGCAAACAGAAGTGGATTCATTAAAATATTAAGTATTTGTGGATAACTGCTTTATAACATTCATCCAGTCTAGCTGGTAAAATGAAGCATTAGATATTTTTGAGAGGGAAAAAATACTTTCTTGCAGTAGATATCTTCGTGGACAAATAAGCTTGAATGAGCCATTCTTCATCTGCAACTTCTTATTGACTAGTTACAGATGCAGTGAGTCAATGAAGAGAGGAAGATTCTCACCATCATATTTTCTCATAATCATGGAAACAAGAATTAAAGTAAAAATCAAACGATCTCCTTCTGTCTCTTTTTCTGCTAGTTCATTATGACCTTCAAGTGCATATTTTCCATTGGCTTTGTTCAGATTGGTGCGACTAGATTGTGATGAAACAGTGGAAACAGAGCAATCTTTTGAAAATGTTTTGAACTTCCCAAAAGACGTTGAACCTGGTGGCTCCCACAGCTCTTACAGTATCACAGAGTTGCTTTGGGTAGAGTGATGTTATAAGCTGGATCAAGATGGGAAAATAAAGGACAATGGCTGAAATATATAAAAAAAATCTGAACTTTTGACTCTGAAATTTTGATTTAACCTTCTCATTCTAGAAGTCACAAAATGAGCTTGGGGTACTTGCTGGGACTGGCTCTGAGAGTCCTTCCCTAGTCAAGCCTCTGTTTCATAAATGAAGAAGCCTTCTTTTCATTAATTCATTCTATTTTGCTTTCTGTTTATGAGAGGAATACTATAAAGTAATACTAATGCTGTGGGCCAACCTCAACTATGTCCCAGTTGAACCCAAATCTCACAGCAGATTTGAGTTCCAAAGATCTCAAAGGGAGTCAAAATACATAAACTCTCGTCTGTGAGCCAGGAAGCCAAACCAGCATTTATTTTGGGTCAGTTCAGGTTCAAGTTCAGCTTTGAATGGGGTTGTTCCAGTTTGATTCTTGTTAAACCCAGCAAAATTTTCAGAAAGTGGGTTAGGTTCAATGTAAGAAAAAAATCTTGAATAATTTAGACCAAATTCCATTCAAGTTTCCATGCTAATGGAATTTGGAAGAATGCTGATCTCCAGCTGGGACTATAAACACATACTGAAGAAAAGAGGTTTACTTCTTTCATTTATCATTTTTTTTTTTTTCATTCAGAAAAAATAGGAGCTACACTTATCCTTGCTTGATTTTACCAGCACATGTACTTTGTATAATGTGTGCCTGCCATCCTGCCACCAATCTATTCCAGAAAGTAATCCATGACGGTTATGGATGTGAATTACATTCTTTTTAAATAACAAGAAGAGACTGGAGAAAATCTGAACTACTTTAAGAGATGACCAGGAGAGACTTTCCAATGGAATGGATTTTATTCTCCTAATAAGGAAAAGTCATGTTGTACAACTCTATCACCTCACCCTCTCAGTAAATTATATAAAGAATGGACTGAGACAGTTTTTCTTACTGCTTACATATTATGCTGATGCACGTCAGTAGGTATTTATTTAGTAAGTTGCTACTTTTGTGCAAAAATGGATTGGTATGAGTAGAACAAAACCCATCTTGGAGTGATGTTTTTAGGACTGATTTGACCTCACTCAGGCTTTGCTGTAGTGATCAGATGTGGTTCAGATTAAAAGAGGAAAGGAGAGCCAGAACAAAGTTTCCAGCTGTTATTAATAAAACGCTTCTGCTCAATCGCTGTGGAAGGCACAGAATTAACACTGCCATGGTTCTTCCTTGAAAATCATTGGTCCCGCAAACTCCAGGGTATGTTTGTGGATATTCAAGTGAAGGAGAAGTTACGTGGGAGGGAAACATGGGGAGCATGCTGCCCAGACACAGTGTTCTTGCAAGGTCTGTTGCTGTGTGCTTTGCTCACAGAAAACCAAGTGCAGATTCACAGTTCTTCTTTTGCCTACCTCAACTCCTTCTGGGAAATGGGATCTGTCATCATTCCCAGCAGGCCACCCTTTTCCACTCACACAGAAGCAGAGAAGTGCACTTTCCTTAAGGAGTGCTGCAGTCAATGAAAAAAAGAAAGTTTGGGCAAGTGAAAATAAATAGATCTTGCTGAAAGCAGCCAAATTGGGAATATACTGAGGAAAGGACTTCCTATTTAAATAGTTTATGTTTTCCTAATAAGGAAAAGTCAACTGTATGCCAAAAGTAACA
Organism: Centrocercus urophasianus; assembly: GCF_019232065.1. Lineage (NCBI taxonomy): Eukaryota > Metazoa > Chordata > Aves > Galliformes > Phasianidae > Centrocercus > Centrocercus urophasianus. Next base: position 25,318,740 of record NW_024885532.1, read on the forward strand.
TATACCTGTGATGTGAATGAGCCACTGTTCTTGTCTCACTGAAAATTCACTGGACTCTGCTTGCCTCACAGGGCTTTATAATGCCATGTGGCACTATAGCCTAACATTTTGCACACCTGGTCTTTACAGGAAAAGGGACTCTGGGTTTCTGCTAGTGCATCATCAAAGGAAAAATATGTCTCCTGTGTTACACTGGTAAACCTTTAATAACTTCAGCAAGTTTAATCCAAGTGAATAAAGCCCAAAATCCTGTACATGAGCTTTTCAAATCTGCACCAGCAAAATTAATTTCACCAGTCCCCTAGATTTAACCTTATCAATTTAACATATTAGAAGCTATGTGTTATCCAAGCTGGTAGTAAGCTGAAGTTATGAAACACAGCTTCTAGCACCAAGCAAAGAAAGAATTGTAATGTGAACTCTGAAATACAGCTTTGGAAGCTGTCATCTAAATTCTGTCAAGCACATAACTGTGAATAAATTAGGCTATGAAGCAATACTATGAGACTGTGCCCCCCCATCTTCTCAAAGAAGAAACTACTTCTTCCACCTTACCTGACCTCGTCGTTGGTACATGACAATGGACTTGAAACCCTGTAAGATACCCATGCACATGCCCACAGGCTGTATTCCCTTGGTGAATTTATTGACAGGAAAGTAATTAATTGAGGGCTTTATTCCTACAGACAATAATACATGGTCTCTCTAAACATCTGAGAATAATGGATCTAAAAATGAGTGCCAACTGGAATTAAAATCTTTTGATGGGAATGATAGTCCTGTGAAGACTTTGTCTTTAACAGTGGGGAGTTTATCTATGGGTTTCTACAGGATGTAGTATAAATTCTGATTCACTGCTCAATTTAATAGTATTTGAATGATCTTGGATATGGAGATACATGCTCTTGTTAGCTCTTTTTGACCTTTTCAATACTGGCAGTACACTTAAATTCATTGCTTTCTGTAATCATGTAGTCCCCACTAACTAGTGGTATCAGTAACTTGCTCATTTTTAAAGAACAGCTGGAAAGTGAAGCTCTGACAGGTCCACCAGCTTCTCCACTTTGGGATTCACCACATTATCTGGACAAAAGAGCTCTGAATGAAATGATTTTGAAAAGATTTTAATCCACACAATTAAATGTTATGAGTGGTTTTATTCTTCAGTAACCCTGCACATGGCAGGGAGGTTGAAACTAGGTGATCATTATGCTTCTTTTCAACCCAGGCCTTTCTATGATATTCTGTGATATGATAAATTACCCTAACTTGAGGTGAAGTCCTGACCAATAAAGTAGGGGCATGATTTTTGTACCTCCTTCCAGTTCTCATCACACAAAGGACAGTCATGAACCAGCATTTGTCTTGTGGTGGTGAAGCACATGAGATGTTGGGCTGAGATCCATCTGCATCACTGTAAGATGAAAAATATCTGAACACTAACAGTATAACTGTGCTCTCATTGTTGTCTGTGAACCTTAAGATTGAAACTCAGACTACAGCATGTCAGTCTTTTACACCAAGACGCTTCACTTGTGGCCAAATATCTCTGGAAAGCGGTACTGAAATAGAATCTCCTTTGCTCAGAAAAATGGATGACATTCACACAGCTCCTCAAGACATCCACAGTGCTTAAAAAAACAAGAGGAAGCAGTAAGATCCAGACCTCTAGACAGTCAATAACATTGTTTCCAAAGTAGATAAAAATGTTATTTTTTAATTATTAAGTATTAAAAAAAAACAGTGGAAATAGTGAACTTTTTTGTGCTGTTACAAATAGAATCTGGCAGAAATGGGCAATTCACACAGACTATGCCTCTGTAAATGGTGGATGGCAATGATTTGTTGTGAGGCCTAAGGAAGAACTAAAGGAAGGCTCTATATGTGAACACCTGAGCAAAACATATTAGGCTTGTACTTGGGGAATTTGTAGAACAAGAAAATTCTACAGAGAGATCTGAGAAAAGATATTACAGGAAAGAAGTTTTTAACCTAGAGGGCAGAGGGTAAAAATATGTGTAAGTAAAGATTAAAAGACATTAAAAAAAAAAAAAAAAGAAAAGAAAAAGAAACAAAAGAAAAAAAAAGAAAAAAAGAAGAAAAAAAGAGAGAGAGATAAACTCATGAACAGATGGGGCAAGTAGCTATAAAAGTGATTCAGGTGAACTTGCAAAGAGAGGGACAAGAGATATTGTACATAGTGTTCAATGAGGATATTGACACTTCCTACTGGAGAAGACACAGCCAAAATTTCCACATTTGACAAGCACGGAACACCTGTGGCACATCTCAGAGAGTTTAGAAGCATGGATACCATGGAGATGTTCGCAGGAGGAAATGGCAGTAGATCTTCTGGACATGGCATTGTCTGTAGAATCATAGAATCTCCAGTTTGGAAAAGATCTACAAGATCATCTAGTCCAACCATCCTCTCACTACCATTGCTAGTTGTAGGCCCAGGGCTTTACTGCTTCCTTCTACAGCTGGGGATTAGGAATGACCAAAGACACAAACACTGAGCTCACCATGGCCTTTCACTTTGGCCTTGTGTCATTTGCTCATAAATGACTTTTGGTCTGAAAGTCACACCATTGAGTGTGTGCTCATGAATTATACAACCATAATCAAAAGAACATCCTCTGCTCATCTGTTCTACTCACAGTCTACCTGTTACTTCCCTGGAGACAGTGGTGATGTCTCAAATGTACCTTGCTAATACAAAGAAGGGAAAAAATGCCAAATGTCTGGAATTATTTGAGACATAAAATGTATACATACATATATACATTGTGGGTTAGTTTCCTGAGATCCAACCCTGGTCCTCTGCTTAGGAGAACATAACCTTTTGAATCTGTTGTGTAAGTGGCTCAAAGGTAACTACCACAGTTATAGTGTGTCTTGGCACTTTGTGCTACTGCATCATTAAATAATTATCAGCCCAGATAAATAATTCTGAGTAAATGCTTTGTGCTACTGGGACTAAAGAACAGTGACAGTAGAGAAGAGGCTGGGAAAGCAAAAGCATTGCAAACAGTGGTTTTTTTTTTTTTGTTTTTGAGTAATAATTCAGAGATTGCTGTCTTCCTGAAAAGTTGGGATGCACAGTCAAGCTTTCCTTTTTGATAGACTCTATTCTTTTCCCTTGGTGCTAAAAGGTTCCAAAAGGGTAAAAGTAGGGAAAGTTGGAAGGGAACAACACTGAATGAGAGACCAGAAACTATAGAGCAAGTTTCAGCACTGTTTTCATTTCAGGAGTGTGATACACACTTAACTTTGTCTTTCAGTCTTTTGAACGGAATTGGGTCAAGAAGGGAATGTGATTCTCAAGGATCTGCTTCGTAAAGTACTTAGCAACAACAAAAGACACTGTAGTTATTTTAATAGACAGTGCATGTTGCAGTGCTGAACTTCTCTACAACTTCACAGTAAGGATACCAAAAGACAAAACACTTAAGAGGCAGAGGAGCTCATGTTAATCACTGTTCCAATGATCTTTAACCATCAAGCAACTACGCATTCCATCTCTTCTTCTGAGGTTACTGTTGCCCCGCAAGTAGGAGCACTCTGTTCCATAACTGTTACTTGTCCCTTGCGGTTCATAATGAGAACATGATTTAAAGTAGATGTGCTCTAAACCACGTGATTTTGCTGTTATTTGCTCTGAGGTGCAGTTTAGAATACCATCAGTGCTAGATTTTTTTGCTCTCCATGCAAGTATAGTTTCTGGGTTCTAGAGAAAAATAGCTAATAGTAGACTAAGGGAGAAAACAAAGGTAATACATGAAGACACAGGGAAACCAGGGTCACAGTGTAGTAGCTGCCCCTATATTGACAGAAGACAGAGTATGACTGAGGACTATGGTATCCAGTTTTCCCCTTGACCTCTTTTCCCTTCATGATTTAAATCACAGAACCATAGAATCATAGAATGGCTTGGGTTGGAAGGGACCTTAAAGATCATCAAGCTCCAAACTTCTTGCCATGGGCAGTGCCATCCAGCAGCTCAGGCTGCCCAGGGCCCCATCCAGCCTGTCCTTGAATGCCTCCAGGGATGGATTATCCGTGGCTTCTCTTGACAGCCTGTGCCAGTACTTCACTACCCTTTGAGTAAAGAATTTCTTCCTAATACCTAACCTAAATCTCCTCTCTTCTAGTTTAAAGCTGTTCCCCCTTGTCCTATGACTATCAGAACATGTAAAATGCCACTCCCCCTCCTGCTTATAAGCTCTCTTTCAAATACTCTCTTTTCAAATAAGCTCTCTTTTCAAATACATGATCCTTGAGGTCCCTTCCAGCCCGGGTGATTCTGTGATTCTGTGATTCTGTGATTCTGTGATTCTGTGATACTGGAAGGTGACAAAGAAATTTCCCCAGAGCCTTCTCTTCTCAAAGCTAAACAAGACAAAATTCCTCAACCTTCTTCTCATAAGAGTGATGCTCCAGGCCTCTGAGCATCTGTGTCCCTCTTTTGGACCCATTCCAATGAGTACACATCCCTTCTGTACTGAGAGTCCCAGGCCTGGATGCAGGACTCCAGATGGGGCCTCATGAGGATAGAGGAGAGGGGGACAAGCACCTCCCTGCCCAGCTGATCATCTCCCTTTTGCTGCAGCCCAGGATAGAGTTGGCCTTCCAGGTTGCAACCCTGGACTGTCAAGAACTACACCAAGAAATGCTGCAGAAAATTCTGGATTATGTCTATTACACTGTGAATAGTCTCTACTTCCTTTTATTTCAAGCTTGGGTCATTTTTAATCTGAGTTCATTCATCTAAAGAAGCATATAAACAGGAGGGGGAACAGCTGTTTACAGTTTACAAGAGTGAATAATAATAGGACAAGGGGGAATGGTTTTAAACTGAGACAGGGGAGGTTTAGGTTGGGTATTTGCAGGAAGTTTTTTGCACAGAGGGCAGTGATGCACTGAAACAGGTTGCCCAAGGAGGCTGTGGATGCCCCATCCCTGGAGGCATTCAAGGCCAGGCTGGATGTGGCTCTGGGCAGCCTGGTCTGGTGGTTGGTGACCCTGCACATAGCAGGGGGTTGAAACTGGATGAGCATTGTTTTTCAACCCAGGCAATTCTGTGATTCTATGATTCTATGATCTTTCATAGGATAAGTGCTTTTCATTTTAGTGGATTCTATGGTACCACTTTCAAAAGATAACTAAGATAACTTTCACCAGTGCAAATCACTGTTTCTACTGCTTAAAATAACTGCAGCTATTTGGAAAGCAAGAGCTAATTTTTAGCATTGTGCAAATGCAGAAAAATATTTGTAATCTGTAGGCATCTCAAGAAATTAGCACAGACCACTGAAAATGACCTTACCGGGCATTTAGTGAGAAGCTTTGGAATGGCGCTCAGTGCAGGACTCAGAATCACAGCATCATAGAATCACAGACTCAGGCTCATGCTGTAAGAGGCTGAGAAACAGCTGGGGTTGAGCTGATGGACATCCCAGCACTGTGTTAGGATGTGACACCTGGCCTCCATGTCCTATGCTGGAAGGCAGCCAGCCTCACCTTTGCCTCTTCCAACCCATCCAAAGGCAATGTGGGACACATTCAAGAAATGAAGAAGAAAGATCCTAATTCTACTACCAATTTTAACTGTAGTGTTTTTCTTTTCTTCCATCTAAATAATTTCAAAGGCAAGCAAATGAAAAAAAGAAAAAAAAAAAAAGGACATCACAGATCTGCTCCCATTTCATCATCAGGCTGCTTCTTGACCAATTCTGTCCCTATTGCTATGGAGCTGGGCTGGAGTTCCTCTTTGTGTGTTGTTAAGTCCTGAGCTGGCTGGATGGGCTCTAACCTCAGCCATCAATATCAATTACTGTAAGGACAGCTGCCTTGTTCTCCTTGTCAGAACTTCAGCATGGAGGGTAATAGAAGGCTTTGAGCTGGTCTCCTGCCAAGAGGGCTCCATTGTGTTGGTCTGAGATACACAAAGAAGAAAATAATGGGGTTAAATGAATTTAATTAGACCAAACTCAGCCAAGCATAGCATTTAGGCTCTAATTTTGCTCTTCTACAGTATGATTTCACATCCCTGAAATCAGCACAAGTTAGCCATTGATTTAAGGTTCATTTAGAAGGTCAGTGACTCTTTTTAGGCTTTATAATCACCACCTAGACTCTTTGAGAGCTGGACATGTAGAGTTTTTTTAAATTCTATAAGGTTATTATTTTTTTAGCTAACATTTGTGAAATAAATTTTGACAGAAAAAATGGAGATCCATGATTTCTAGCTTAGCAAAAGAGTGAGTATTTAAAACAGAAATTCTTTCTTCTGATACACATCATTTTATTTATTTATTTGTTTTCATTTACAGCATAGTATCTTCTCCCAATTCTGCGCTTGTACCAGACATGGAAGACCCACATGGTAGTGCAGAAAAAGCCTACAGAAGGTCCAAACTAAGAATAGTGGCAAATATGTTACACAGCTCTTGAACACATACAGAAGAGCCACAGAGTGTGTCAAATAAAAGAGTTTTGCTGGAAAAGAGTTAAAATGTGACAATATATGTATGGCTGAAGTTAATTGGAATAATCTAAATGGCTTTCCTAAGTGTGGTGTGAAGCTCTAGTCCTTCATTATAGAGATTTTAGGTTCTAAATACTGTGTTCTCACTTTGTGCCAATTGACATAACTCCATCTTGAGCACCGCCAGTCTACACTTTTGAATGTATAGCCATAGGAGGTGCTAGCTTTATTTCAACGCTGAACAGCCTGTTTAAAGAAGAAAGCCATTACATAAAATGTTCAAAGAAATTTTGGGGTTAAATCTGTCTCTGCTGCAGAAATAGAAACTCCATATCATCATTGTAAAAGGAGCTATTCAAGTTTAAATGGACTGGCTTATTAAAAAAAAGGAGTTGTGACATAAGAAATAAAAATTATTTTGAGTATTTACACAACTCAGATGAAGACAATCAGGAGAAGTTCACAATTCCAACTGAAAGATAGCTTTTTATTTATTTATTTATTTATTTATTTATTTTTTCTAGCATAGATAATTACTTTAACAAAAAGAATAATTTCTTAATGGTAGACATGACTTCTTTGACAAGTAATCTTAATGCTACTACCGTTATTCTATCAATGAATCACAGACTCATAGAATGGCTTGGGTTGGAAGGGACCTTAAAGCCCACCCAGTCCCTACCCCCTGCCATGGGCAGTGCCACCCAGCAGCCCAGGCTGCCCAGGGCCCCATCCAACCTGGCCTTGAGTGCCTCCAGGGATGGGGCACCCACAGCTTCTCCGGGACTCACTGCTCTCTGAATGAAGAATTTATTCCTAACATCTAATATAAATCTTCCCTCTTTTAGCTTAAAACAATTCCACCTCGTCCTATTTCTTTCTGTATCTGTATCTATAAGAATTCAGTCTCTGAATTCTAGAAATCTGTAGGAGTGAAGTTTTATATAACAAGGAATTTTTATACTACTAGATTTGAAGAAGATTCTATGGCCTACCTCACCGTAAAGACAAACAGTGAAGATGCTGGGATGCAACAGCAATGAGGTCAGGTCAACACACCACTAAATTAAATAATGAATCTGGTTATTTGACCATCATCTCCATTGACAAGACCTGCACCATGGAGAATGATTCCATAAACACTCACTTAGGAGGATAGCTATGTTAAGCCTGGCAGGTCTGCTTGAAGGCTTGAAGATGAATCTTCTAATTAGGTTACTTTGTATTTATCTTCTTTTTTAAGTAAGACTGGGCAAGGAAAAATTCAGCAATACTTCAAGACACGCTTATTCCACTATCTCAAATAAGGCTCTACTCATGGTAGCAAGCATTTATACATGTATTTTTAAGTTTCAGCTCTCAACTATGAAGCTTTTGTGTCAAGAACATATTTTTATTATGTGAGTCAACCTGCCTCAATGTGTTTCATCAAGTCCTTATCAGAAGTTTTAGGGCAAGTGTAAATGAATGAATAGCCATTGCTTTCCTGCCTGCTAGGACATGTGAAACTGTATTCATAAAAATAATCAACTAGTTCAGCTGCTGAGCAGATTTTACATTCAGTAGAGAGGAAACAAAAGGAGGGAGTTTTTCCCTACCACTAAGAAATAATCAGAAATGAGGAGGTCTGACACGAATCTAAAATTTCCTGTCATCTTCCTTCCTGCTACCCAGACTGCCAGTGGAATAACAAATACATTAGAATGTGAAACTACAGTAGTAAGTTTTTTATAACTTCCAGGAGGTTCTGTGGATGGATTTGTAACCATGTCAACTGGCTGAAGGACATTTAAGAGCAGATGTTTAAGCATAAATTTCTCTGTAATGTAAGACCTCACCCAGCTGTAAAACCTATTCATGCCGAAAAACCACTGTGAGGTATCTGAGGATCTTTTGGAATTATAGTTGCTATAAATTGATTCATTGGCTATGTTTAAGTAAGGGGAACAGCACTTGGCCCTCTTATACATGGTGGAATTTGTAATAAGAGAAGCTCTGCCATCTTCATGTTATCCTGTAAATGTGGAGACACATGTGTCAAGAGAATTCATGCTTTAAAAATAGTGGAACTGAAGGACGAAAGACAGAGAGATTATTTGTGGCTGCCCCTAAGCTTCCTGTTCAAATCACGTGGAGGAAGATAAAATGTCAAAACAGAACCAAGAGAAGAAAAATCATGAGGAGGCCTTCCTTTCTGCCTTAGGAACTGATCTACCCACTCCAAAACAGGGACCAGCCCCAGGATCTCTGTGTTTTTTTGTGGAAAAGCTTGAGGTAAAAAAAAAAAAAAAAAAACCCAAAAAACAACAACAACAACAAAAAAAAACACAAAAAAACCCCAAACCATGAAGCTGCAAACATGGAAAGCCACCTGGAAAGTAAACAGTGCACAGATAAAAACAGGTCTATTGGGTAATTTCAGGGGAAGAAAAAGATCAGTTATCTAAAAGAAAGCAAGCGCTGACTCAGTTTATTTCTGTTTCTGGAAACAAAATGAAGGTTTCCTACTAAGAAACTCGTCAAGTTGGAAGAACTCAGTGGCATCAAACAAATGGGGGAGTGCTACTGGTCTGCAGCAGAAAAAAAGGGAGCTGACTTTATATTCTGGATCAGTCAGTTTAATCAAGTAACATCCCAGCATCCACTGAGGTGGAAAGCATGGGCCCCAGGGGGGCATGCTGGGAGGGAATAGAGGGATTTTGCCCAGCAAGCAGTGTATACTCATTTTTACTGCCTTGTCCCCCATGCTTCAGTAAGCTGGTGCTGGAGAGCTGCAAGGAGGCACCGGCACATGCAGGCACCTTACCTGTCTGATGCAGCTGATGCTGCTGTGCCATGAAATGTTTTTAGGAGAAACAACCTGCAGTCCTGCCTTAGGTTTTTGGAAGCTATTCAACATTATTTTCACATTGCCAGAAAAACACATGGCCCAAACTTATGAGCTTAATAATCACTTTAGCCCTCAACAGCAACAGGTAGTGGCTTATCTCCTCAAGTTTGTCTACACTGCCTACCAAATGATAATTCTAATCACAGCCCTAATTATGTTTTCTGCCCAGAATATTTGTAGATAACCTTAACTCTTGGTCTGTTTTCTTGGTGGCAACAAATTTAAAAACAGGTTTTTAAACAAGATATGGTTATTACATTTCTAATAATAGAAGAATATGATCTCAACATTGCCTGTTATTTACTGACATGTGGTACAGTGAGTTGACTGTCATTGCTGTTGTGAACACAGGCTCATAAATACAAGTTCATTTTTTAGATACAGTGTTCCTGGTTGCTCTTCTAGACCTTTCCACAGTGAACTGGAAACATGCCTGTATTGCAGATGCTTTCAACTCTCCCTAATGCATATTTGGAGAGAGCATCTTGAACTCATCTCTTAAGGAACCTCTCACCGTTCCTGGAAAACAGATCCCTTTGCCATTCCATTGTTGTTGTCACTTACTGGAGTAACTGAGGCAGAGCCATGCTGTAATAGGTTCAGTCCATGTACTTTCAGAGGTTCCCTAGAGTGCAGTGTTTGTGTCCAAGGTCACAAAGAGCCATAAAAATGATTTGAGGTGTGGAGAAAATGCCTTACAGGAGAAGTCTTAAAGAGTTAGATCTACCAAGGCTTAAATGTGTGACCCAGATACAGGAGAAGTTCCATAGTAGGTATCACAGCCTCTTGAGAAAAAAAGTGTGTGTGAAAAAGATTTCAGCCTAGTTGAGAATTCAGACCAGTGTCCAGATGCAGAAATCAGAGACCTTCAAATAAGAAATTAAATCAAGATTTCAAGCTAGAAGTGTGGTTGTTTGGTTGAATTAACTACAGAAAGAAAAATGTGTTTGCCATGGAAAAAATGGTGAGTTTATCATCTCTGGATACCATTTCGTAAAATAAGCTTTTAGCCAGGCCCAATTTATTGAACCCAAGTAAAAGTGAGGGGGTGTAACAGCGTGGGTTATTTCAGAAGAGGATTCAAGTTTCCCCTCATTCTAAACTCTCTAAATCTGTTGACTAGGTCCATCATGATCATACAGTGCTGTCTAGAACTGAATAAATCTCCATGCCATCAGTACTGGATGCAGTCTGTCCTCAAAGTTGGTATACTATTTCTCTGTATAATCAAGGGTAGCATAATAGTAATTATTATTGTTATTTTTCCGTTTTTAAAAAGCATAGCATAAATTACTGTACCACTATTTTTTTTTCCCATTTCCTACCATGGTACACCACAATGTTGTGTGAGACTGATGAGCTCAGACTGGCTTCCTGAATGGGCAATAATGAATTTAGTGTCTGCTACTTCCTGGGCCTAATCGCTTCTCCCTGTGCAGCATTAATAAACTGCTTCAAGATCTGCTCTAGAAACAGCATATTACTGGGATCGGGCTGACCATCTTTCAAGGATGGCATGAGCAGAGCTGCACTAGGGACTAGGGCACTGTGGTATCAATCTAAATGCTGGAGGAATGCTTTAGCTAGCTTCTCTGGGCCTGTGCCTCAGAGGGACCTGAAGCCTCTTGAACTTGTACAAACACCAATGACTCAATCAGATTGATGAAGACTCTTATCTGTATGTGTTTGATCCTTCCAATCTACCGATTTACTATGGGTTTTGTAGAGTTAAGGAAGTAGGATTTGTCAAGTCATTTGAAATTTTCCTGACAAGCACAGAGGACTCAGTCATCATTTGTCATTATTGCCTGTATCCCATTGCTACTACATGCTAGTGCTCTAAGCCATGGAAAACTCTGTGGCTGTAGTAGAAGTTTTTTCCATACCCAGAAAATGATTAGTAGACCAAGTAAAATAAAACACGTGCACCACCTCAGTCCAGAAGTTGGTCAGGTAACATCACCTCAACAACAGTAACTTGTCTTAAATCCCTCAAAAACCTGTTGCCTTCCTCTGAAGGAGGTCTTTATCATTGCCAATCCTATTGCACTAATCCAGCCAACATTAAATGGATGTGTGTTCAGATGGGTTTCCCAAGGAGCCTAATCAAGTGAATTTCTGCTGTCTGCCCCTCTCCTGAGCTTAGAGAAAAAGTGCTCTAGATGCAGTCTTATAAATGTCAAGCTGAGGGAGAGAGTCTCTTTCCTGAACCTACATGACCTTGCTGATGTAGCCCATTGCATTAACAAGGTTGACTTTTGCTGCAGGGACATGTTGCCCTTGTTTTCCACCAGATCCTCTTATGCAAAGCTGTTTCACAGGCAAGCAGCCCACAGACTGTTTCCATCCCAGATGAAGGCTTTGTCTTATTGAAGGTTCCTATCAGACTGCTTCTACAGCCTGTCCATGTTCCTCTGAATGGTGACCCTGCTGTTGAGTGTATTTCTTTGACCAACATGATTATGATCAAGTGACCTGCTAAGTGGATGAGGGAAAGGCTATGGACATACTCTGCCTAGACTTCAGCAAAGCCTTCAACACTGTCTCCCATGGTATTCTCCTGGAGAAGCTAGCAGTCTGTGGCTTGGACAGGTACATTCTTGGCTGGGTGAAGAACTGGCTGGATGACCAGACTCAGAGAGTGGTGGTAAACAGGGTCACATCCAGCCAGCAACTGGTCTTGAGTGATGTTCCTCAGGGATCAGTACTGGGGCTTGTCCTGCTCTTCTTCTCCGAGAGAGAGGTTGTGCATGAAAACAGGCTGCCCATGGAGGAGGTGAAGTCACTGTCCCTGGAGGTGTTCAAAGAAACATTCAGATGTTGCACCAAGGAACATGGTTTAGTGGGGAATATTGATGATAGGTAGGCAGTTGGACTGGATGATCATAGAGGCCTTTTCCAACCTTGGTGATTCTATGATTCTATGATAGAATGCCCGCCATACCCTGGTTTGGTATTATTCACATATTTGTTGAGAGAACACTCTGTCCCATCACTCAAGTTGTTAATAAAGAGGTGGAGAAACAGAATGGTCCCCTGTACTGGTTTTTTAGGAACCCCAGTAGTTACTGGATGTGATCTTGCCTTCGCACCATTGATCAAAGCGTCTCAAAATAGCAACTCTTGCAGAAGTTAAAAGTTTTGTCTTTGGAAATTTTTATTGCCCGTAACCGAGTCAGCTGTAGTACCTTAAGGCTTGCAGCTAGGCAAACCTCCTCTCAAATCTCATGCTATACTATTTTTAGTGAAGCTGGAAGGGACAAGTTCTTAGCTTGTGTGAACCAGGATAGCTTGCTGAGGAAATCCTGAGGAGGTACAAATGTCCTTCATTCTTTCACTCCACTCAGCAGAAGGTTTATACAATCAAACTCATCTCTTTAAGCTAATCTGGACAGGATAATCCACAGTGAAATTCATTTTAAACACATCTACTGTCTTCTAAGGGGAGAAAAAAGTACTCATTATGTTTTAAAGATGACTTTCACTGCCTTTGGTTTTATTTCCAACGTTTGGTGTCTCCATTAACATGTTAGGTGCGGGTCTAACAGACAGCTGCTATTCTTGGTCCTGTCAACACATTTCACTGAACTAGAATGACAGTCACAGCTGTGACTCATTACAAGAAAATGGCCTAAATATAAAATTAAGGCTGGGTCAAAAAAGCCACAAGAGTTAAAAAGAGGCTGAGATTAACAGCATGACTGGGAACAGGTTTAGGCTTGGTGAAACATATGAGATGCTGCTGTTGCTTTCCCCATCTTCCAAATAAGTACAGCACAAGGCTTTCCGAGAAAAGACTTCCCTTCAAGAAGCCAGGCTGTCAGCCCTCAGTACGCGCCTTCGAGCACCTGCAGACTGAGTTCCTGGATGTGCCATGCACAGCACAGAAACAGATTACATTATGGCAGAAAGGTAACGAAGTGACTGTGTGCACCCACAAATTTGATCTCTATTTATGGGAAGTTAGTCATGCTTTACAGTAGAATGCATTCATTAATAGGTTAAGAAATTCTTACACCTTTTAATAAATGACTAATTTTGTAGAGTCCAACAGTTTCTGAATCATTTATCAGAAGAATGTGCAAGTAGCTTTAATACTTTCTCTTTGTTTCGGTAAAACTGCTTTATAAAATTGTACTGTTCAAGTCTGCAACAGTGTCTATAAACCATGTTATAGTCATGCCTAAAATAGAGGCCAATTTTTTGTTTTGTTTTACACAGCAGCAACAAGAGGTTTAATGTGCAGATCTCAGCATCACGGGTTCTTTGCTAATGACTTATTGAAAGGTACTGTCCAAGAAGAAGTCATTTCATTCCCTCTATCCCTATGCCACTGTATCAGTAATCTGACTATCCACTTACAGATGTGAGCACACTGCCTTGATTGAACAAAGCCTTAAATTTGGGGCAGTGAGCAAAGTTTATAGTATCGTAGAATCATAGAATGGCCTGGGTTGAACAGGACCATAATGATCACCTAGTTTCAACCTCCCTGCTGTGTGCAGGGGCCAAACACTAGAACCATGTTGCTTGTGAGAACAACGTGGAGATAAATATTTCATACTGGAGAACTACTGTCTTGTACTCCTCAGCTGCAACTCAAAACTAAACAGAAACTCAGATCTCCTATCCTCCACATGCCACAGTAATTTTGTATACTGTGAATGCATTGCTATGACTATGTCAGCAGAGGAAGCTGGTTGTGCATTTGCAGATGAGCTGCCCTTCACCTCTGCTTTTTCTTCCTACAGACTGAACCTTTGGAAAATCTGTAGATTTTTCACAGTGCCATTTCTGACAGCATTGAAACTGAACATACCATGGAAGATGAGGGTAAGAAGCTTCAGAGGAAGACAGAAGAGACATGCTGTCAGAAAAAGAACTTGGAGAAGTCATCTGGGCCTTCCAACCTACTCTCTGCCAATACCACCAATGCCACACCATAGCAGCAATTCCTGTCTTCCCCAGCAAACACTGACCTAAGCCATTCTCTATAATCTTCCAACTAAATGTGTAACAGTTCAAGTGTGGAAACAGGCTGTGTCATATGACTTCCTAATTAAAACGGGGAGCCAGATGAAGATGCACACAAGGGAGCGGCTGGGTCTGGTCCCTGCCAAATAACGTGTCATACCACCAGGGCATGCTTGGCCTCTTTCTCCAGGGATGAGCTGAAGGCAGGGTGCTCTAAATAAGCAGCCAAAACTTCTGCTCATCAGGGTGGAATCTGAGGCTGCACTGACTTCAACATCCTGTTGGTAGTGACATGCCCTCAAAGTGGACAAGGTAGAACTTTATCCCACAGTTCAATTCAGGCCAAGCTTATGATAATGGGAGATGCAAAGCAATGTGGCTTCATGGCAACCTGAACACTGAGGCTCCCATTTAGAGCCAGTCTTGACAACAGAATTGTCTGCAAATGTACAGCAGTGCGTGATCTGACATTTGCAGGAGCAGAGCCTCCTTGCCTGCATAGCCTCTTCCAACACAGTTCTCTGATGACTGGGAGCGAGGGGGAAGTAAATGCAGAAGGATCAGGTTTATGATTCAGGAGTATGTTCTTTATCTTAAATAGAATATCACTGTGGAATCAGAATCAAGTAGCAAAAAGTTAAAGTCTTATACTTTGTAAAAAAATATGAATAGTCTGCTTTATATAACCTTTTTCAGCAGTGTAGGAACCACTCCATCTTCTCTACTATCTTCTGTTATCTTCTCTTTGCAGCAATAGAATATTAAGTAGCAGAATTGTTAAGACTTTTTCTATTGTTCTGTAATAGAAAACATCTTTTAGGGAAGGATTGTCATATCATTAACTAGTGTAATAACCTATATCCTGGTCCCTGCAGCAGAAGAAGTGAGTTTCACTTTCTGCTCAACATTTCTGCAGTCACTCAGGCTTGGTAGAAATAAACTAACTGTGCAAACACACATGAAGAAAGTCAGAAAGATCGTCCTCAACTAGGATGTGTGAAAAGTAAGGTCACAGATGGAAATGTTTCTGCAGATTAAGCTGCTCTTGGACCTGCTTTGAGCAGAGGGATTAGACTAGGTGGTCTCTGGAAGTCCATTCCAAATTCAGCTGTTCTGTGAGTTGGGTTAGTCTGCCAACCACAGGGAAACCAGGTAGAAATGGAAAATTTCCTCCATGCTGGTTTTGTGACATTATCCTTCATTTTTTCTTTTATTTTTATTAAAAACAAACCGAAGTGAAACATTTGATTTCTGGTTGAGTTCAATGTTCTTTTCAATGAGAAAGTGAAATGTTTTGGTTTTTCATTTTGGCAAGAAAATCCCCCAAATATTGGTTTTGGCTTTAGCCGTGTGCTGCTTCTGAACAGAAAAATCAATTATTTGCATAGCCCTAAGTGTAAGGTAAATCTCATCAATCTCCATAAAGTAAAGAAACCTGATGACCAAATCTTTTCAATGAAAGGATACATTTACTGGCATTGATGTGATATATTAAGACTATTTTCAAGCAGTTAAAAGTCCTTAAATTCTGCAAAGCCCAGGAAAAGCAGTTGTGGAGGGCTAAGGAACTCATGTGCTTTAATCTCATAATAGGAACTACAAATATAACCTCTGGAACTAAATATCACTCTGTGAATGTTGTTTCTTCAAACCTGCATCTGCTGCTAAGAGAGAAAGAAATAGAAATGTTCAGTAGCAAATAGTATCTGCGCCACAATCTTTCAATGTTTCTTAATTATGTGTATTGAAAGGGCTTACACTGTAACTTAATGAGCCTATTATCTCTTAGCCATATCAGAAATAGATGTCTTGAAAAGCTAGAGTGTTTGCAAAAGTAAAAGTGGTTTTTAAAGCAGGCTGAGGAAAAATATGATTGTTCCTACAGGCATTTTAGTGATAGAACAAGGGGGAATGGCTTAAACTAAAGGAAGGGAGATTTAGATTAGATGTCAGAAGGAAGATTTTTACTGAGAGGGTGGTGAGGTACTGGAACAGGCTGCTCAGAGAGGTTGTGGATACCCTGTCCCTGGAGGTGCTCAAAGCCAGGTTGTGCGAGGCCTGGAGCAGCCTGCTCTAGAGGCTGGCAACTTTGACTGTGGCAGGAGGATTGGAACTTGGTGATCCTTGAGGTCCCCTCCAACGCAAGGTATTTTATGATTCTGTGATTTTGAAGAAGAAAGTTCCTCCCGTACTTTGACATCTTTGCATTTCTGCAAGTAGTTTCATAGCTTGATTTTTTTTTGCTTTCCATTTTGTGATTTTAAATGGCAAAATACAAAGCATAGAAAGATGAAGGGAGAACTGAAGGTCCGTGGTTAGTCACAGGATTTTAATGCAATAGGAGAACTTACCTGACTGTTGGTGCCATGAACACATATAGGCTTTGTAAGGACAAAGAGAGAAGGTGAGGAGGTTGCACAAAGGAGTGCCTTGAGAGCACAACTCTTTGCTATGAGATGATTAACCAACCAATCAATTAATTATTGGCCTGAATCACTCCAGCCTCCATTATGAGGATAATTAGAAAGAAATGGAATGGGATGGAATGGAATGGAATGGAATGGAATGGAATGGAATGGAATGGAGTAGGGTAGAGTCGAGTAGAGTCGAGTAGAGTCGAGTAGAGTCGAGTAGAATAGAATAGAATAGAATAGAATAGAATAGAATAGAATAGAATAGAATAGAATAGAA